>NC_040039.1:4754944-4798800 GCF_003713205.1 Coffea eugenioides
AATACCAAATATGAGTAAATATCAGCAATTAACACAATATTTGTCAGGGATAGAAGGGAAAATTAATAATAAAAATACCAACAATTAACACCCTATCAATTCCCCCCACACCTAAACCATGCTTGTCCTCAAGCATGAGAACAAGAAACAAACACCAATATTTGATAGTGGCTATTGCTCTATCCAACAAATTGCCAAGATACCAAGAAAAATAATATTCAAGCATCAATGGTCAAGTCCAAGAAACATCACTCCGGTTAGCTTCTAAACCACAAATGCCTCTAATTCCAGGTTAACTAATCTAAGAAAAAGGAATGACACACAATAGTTATCAGCAAATGGTCCAACTATTAACCAAAATCTCAACATTAAATCCATAATTCGGCAAGCTGACTTTTATTACACACTAACACAACCTTCACTTTTTTTCACATTTTTTCTACTTTTCTCTCTTTTTTTTTTCTTTCAATAGTAACAAAAGACTTAGTCGCTAGCCATTTGAGCCTTTTGACGCGAACTCCAACATTGGCCAGATGAAGGAGCCCGGTTACTCAGCTTCTATCGCCACGTGACCACGTACTCATAGAAGTTACTACCTTTTGACGCGAGAATCAACACTTTTAGGTGCAGATCCCCGTTTACTCAGTAGTAACTAATAGCGGAGTACAGTCAAGTTTATTCATAGTTAAAAATCACAAAAACTCAATATAACACAAAAACCAAAAGAAAACTTGCATCAGCTAGCCTCATTTTCAAACATGGAGAACTAAAGTTAATAACCGGACCAATTCACACGAAAATGCCAATAATCATTCCCTATGCCTAGGAAAGTTAACCAAAAATTATAAGAGTAAAACAATCATTGATATTCACCAAAGAGATGTTTTTGGATTCAACCACATTAACTTGGTACCCTTTTATTATTAAAACTTGGCAATAGCAGAAATAGAGGCAACAATCCAACATCAAACTTGGCATCACATACGAGCTAATCACTAAAAAGAAGAAAAAGAAAATGAATGAAAGACACTAGCACCATAACTGCTCCCCCCACACCTAAATCCTACATTGTCCTCAATGTGACAAATAAAAAGCAAAAGTGAAGCAAAAGTGAGAGGGAAAGCAACCACACTTCCCTGAAATCGGGGCATAGTGAAGGGCGAGGTGGAAACGGAGGTGCAAAGCCTGTAAGAAACAGAGACTGCGCCAAATCATGTGCCATGCCGGCGACATTGGCATCGACGTTGACCATGCGAGCCTCCAAAGTCTGAACCTGGAAAACTAAGAAGAGAAGAAATGAGCTGAAATCGCGTTTCTGAAGCCTTTGTTGGGACACATAAAACGCGATTGAAAACGCGCCTTCAACTCGCGTTTTATAAGTCGCGTTTCCTTCACAAATCTTGCAGGAATGAAAACGCGATTGAAAACGCGCCTTCAACTCGCGTTTTATAAGTCGCGTTTTGTGCACAAATCTCGCAGGAGTGAAAACGCGATTGAAAACGCGCCTTCAACTCGCGTTTTATAAGTCGCGTTTTGTGCACAAATCTCGCAGGAGTGAAAACGCGATTGAAAACGCGCCTTCAACTCGCGTTTTCTAGTCGCGTTTCACTGTGGCTTTCGGACGATTCTCATTGTGAGCTTCCTGCACGTCATCACGCGGGCACGTCAAAACTGAAGGGCACCTATAAATCGGCAAAAACGAAAACTGAAACCCAAAATTAGTCGAATTCAAGGAGAACACCTCTAAACTACCACACGGAATTGAACAAACAATTAAAATGAACAATTGGGTTGCCTCCCAAAAGCGCCTTTCTTTAAAGTCTTTGGCTAGACAAAATAATGCTTCAATCAGAGAGTTCAGGCACTGCAAGGGTCACCTCCTCAACATTATTAACTTGAAATCCTTCATAAAAAGGTTTGAGACGATGACCATTTAAAAATCTTGTCAGTGTGAAGACTTTGAATTTCTACTGCACCATGAGGAAACACATTAGTCACAATAAAAGGTCCAATCCAACGAGAACGCAATTTACCAGGAAAAAGTTTAAGTCTAGAGTGAAAAAGAAGTACTTTTTGACCAATACAAAAAATTTTCCTTGAAATTGCTTTATCATGAAATGCTTTTGTCTTCTCCTTATAAATGCAAGAACTCTCATATGCATCATTTCGGATTTCCTCCAACTCTTGCAATTGCAACTTCCTGTGTTCTCCAGATTCATCCATCCGCATATTATAATTTTTAACTGCCCAATATGCCCTATGTTCCAATTCCACAGGTAGATGACAAGGTTTGCCAAAAATTAATCGGTAAGGAGACATACCTATGGGGGTCTTAAAAGCTGTACGGTAAGCCCAAAGTGCATCATCTAAGCGCAAACTCCAATCCTTTCTATTGGGATTCACCGTCTTTTCAAGTATCGACTTGATTTCTTTATTGGAGATTTCTGCTTGACCACTAGTCTGCGGATGATAGGACGTAGAAACCCGGTGAGTGACGCCATATTTCTTCAACAATGCTTCCATTACTCGATTGCAGAAGTGTGTCCCTCGGTCACTGATAATTGCTCTTGGCGTGCCATACCTGACAAAAATATGAGATTTAATAAAATCAACTACAACCTTAGCATTGTCAGTCCTAGTTGCCTTAGCCTCTATCCACTTTGAGACATAATCAACTGCAAGTAATATATACATATTACCAAAAGAGGAAGGAAATGGACCCATAAAATCTATACCCCATATATCAAAAATTTCACAAACCAGTATAGGAGTAAGAGGCATTTGATCTCTATGGCTTAAATTACCTGTCTTTTGACAATTTGCACATGATTTACAAAATAAGTATGCATCACTAAACAAAGTTGGCCAAAATAAACCACACTCTAAAACCTTTCTTGCAGTTCGCTTAGGGCCAAAATGTCCACCACACGCATATGAGTGACAGAAAGATAAAATTGATGGAACCTCTTCTGTAGACACACACCTGCGAATAATTTGATCAGAACAATATTTCCACAAGTATGGTTCGTCCCACACATAATATTTAACATCACTTTTAATTTTTTCCTTTTGAGCTCTAGACAAATCATTAGGTAGCGTTCTAGTAACCAGATAATTCACTAAATCAGCATACCAGGGAGTTGTCTTTTGAACTACAAAAAGATGCTCATCTGGAAAATTATCCTTCAAGGGAGCAGGTCCTTCACTATTGATCAAACGACTGAGATGATCAGCAACCATATTTTCGGCACCCCTTTTGTCTTTAATTTCCAAATTAAATTCTTGGAGTAGGAGAATCCACCTTATAAGTCGTGGTTTGGCCTCTTTCTTGTTGAGCAAATATTTCAAAGCTGCATGGTCAGAATAAATAATGACTTTAGTGCCAAGTAAATAAGAACGGAATTTTTCTAAAGCAAAAACAATAGCTAAAAGCTCCTTTTCCGTAGTCGAATAATTGCACTGGGCACCATTCAAGGTCCTCGAGGTATAATAAATGACATAAGAAGCTCTGCCCTCCTTCTGGCCAAGTACTGCACCAACAGCAAAATTGCTGGCATCACACATTATCTCGAAAGGAAGACTCCAGTTTGGTGGTCGAACCACTGGTGCTGAAGTCAATGATCCCTTGAGCGTGTCAAATGCACTCTTGCAATTATCATCAAAATGAAATACCACATCCTTTTGAAGTAATTTGCATAGAGGATGGGATATCTTTGAAAAATCTTTGATGAAACGCCTATAAAAACCTGCATGGCCAAGAAAAGAGCGAACTTCCCGCACACTTGCAGGGTAAGGTAAACATTTGATAATTTCTACCTTAGCCTTATCTACCTCAATTCCTTTTGCAGATACCACATGGCCTAAAATTATGCCTTGGTCCACCATAAAATGGCATTTCTCATAATTTAAAACAAGATTAGTCTCAATGCACCTTTTAAGAATTTTTGTGAGGTTAGTTAAACATTCATCAAAAGAATTACCATAGACAGTAAAATCATCCATAAACACTTCTATGATATTCTCCACATAATCAGAAAATATACTAACCATACACCTTTGGAATGTAGCAGGCGCATTACAAAGACCAAAAGGCATTCGTCTATAGGCAAATGTACCAAAAGGGCAAGTAAATGTGGTTTTCTCTTGATCTTCAGGCGCCACTGGAATTTGTAGAAAACCTGAAAAACCATCAAGACAGCAATAATGAGATTTTCCTGCCAACCTTTCCAACATCTGATCAATAAAAGGCAATGGAAAATGATCTTTACGAGTTAATGCATTTAATTTTCTAAAATCGGTACAAACTCTCCACCCATTTTGAACTCGAGTGGGCACTAACTCACCTTTAGGATTTTCAATAACAGTAATTCCTGTCTTTTTAGGAACTACTTGAACAGGACTTACCCACTTACTATCCGAAATGGGATAGATTATACCTGTGTCAAGAAGTTTTAAAACTTCTTTCTTCACTACCTCCATCATTGGTGGGTTCAATCTCCGTTGAGCCTCTCTCGAAGGCTTAGCACCATCTTCTAACAAGATGCGATGCATGCAAGTGGCTGGACTTAATCCTTTTATGTCAGCCACTGTCCATCCTATTGCCTCCTTGTGGTCCTTCAACACCCGAATTAGTTTTTCTTCCTCTAAAGCAGTCAATTTACTGGAAATTATTACTGGGAGTGTATCTCCATCTCCCAAGAATGCATACTTTAAATTATCCGGTAACTGCTTTAATTCCACCTTCGGGGCTTGCACAATAGATGGCAAAAGCTGTGAATGAGACAGAGGTAATTCCAAGTAAGACACATTGGAAAATTCTGGGCAAAGAGAATTCAATTCAAAAATAACTTCCTGCAATTCAAAAGGAAAAACAAACTTCCCTTTTATCTTTTGCAAATTTTCCTGACAGAGACCAGTAGAAATAGCAACCTTCAACGCATCGTCATTATTAAATTCAAAATTTTGCTGCGCTAAAGAATCAATTACATCTATAACAAAAATTGAATGAGATTCACCAGGATATTTCATGGCATCATAAATATTAAATTTAATAACATCACCATCAAATTCCATAGTCAATGTGCCAGTGAAAACATCAATTTTTGTTCTAGCAGTTTTCAAAAATGGTCTCCCTAACAGTATTGGAGATGAATTAGAATTATCATCCTCCATATCAAGCACATAAAAATCTGCAGGAAAAATCAAATTATCAATTTGCACTAAAATATCCTCCAAAACTCCATCAGGATAGGCATTTGATCGATCAGCCAGTTGAATTATTACGCCCGTCTCTTTTAAAGGCCTAATGTTCATCAAATTATAAATAGAACGAGGCATAACATTTATCGAAGCACCCAAATCCAACATAGCTTTTTCAATTTTAATATTACCTATTTTGCAAGGGACAGTAAACATACCTGGGTCCTTGCATTTAGGAGGCAATTTTTTCTGCAAAACTGCCGAAACATTTTCTCCCATATGCACTTTCTCGTTTCCTTTCAACTTTTTCTTACCAGTGCATAATTCCTTCAAAAATTTAGCATATCTAGGAATTTGCTTAATTGCATCTAAAAGAGGGATATTTACCTCAACTTTTCGAAAAGTGTCCAAAATCTCCTGTTCGTGCTCTTGCTTTTTGGACTTTGCCAGTCGACTAGGAAATGGAGGCGGAGGTGTAACCACTTGTGTTGATTTTTCTCCAAAATCTGGTTGTTCCAAGGCTCTAGGTTGAGACACATTCCCCTCTTTTTCGAGCTCTTCCTCGATTGCTTGTTCAGAAATTTTCTTGCTCGGCTCAGGCAACTCTTTGCCACTTCTTAATGTGATGGCACTAGCATTTTGCTTGGGGTTGACAATTGTCTGCGAAGGTAGCTTTCCAGATAATTGGGATTCCAATCTATTGACTGTGGAAGCTAACTGGCTCATTTGATTCTCCAAATTATGAATGCTAGTTTTCGTCTCCTGTTGAAATTGTTGAGTGTTAGTAGCCAAAGATTTCACAATATCCTCAAGTGACATACCTGATTTAGGAGCAGGTTGTTGCTGTGAAAGTTGAGGTCTAGGTTGATATTGTGACTGATGTGAAAATCCTGGTGGCCTTACTGCATAATTAAAATTAGGATGATCCCTCCATCCTGGATTATAGGTGTTTGCATAGGGATCATACCGTCTCTGAGGTGGTCCTGGAAATCCAACTGCATTAGCCTGCTCAGTCGAATCATCTTGGAGTGTGGGGCACATATCTGTTGGATGACTCGAACCATAGCAGATTCCACATGTTTTCAATTGCTGCATTTGTCCTATAGCTAACTTTTCAACCAAAGAAGTTAGACAATCTAATCTTTGCTCTATTGTAGAATTACTTACCTCATTGACTCTACGAGTCGTGTTATCCTGCCTGTCTCCAAATTGTTGAGCATTTGCAGCCATACTCGATATCAAATTTCTTGCCTCCGTGGGTGTTTTATTCACTAAGGAGCCCCCACTGGCAGCATCAATAATTCTTCTGTCAGTTTGGGACAGACCCTCATAAAAATACTGGATGAGGAGTTGGTCAGGAATTTGATGATGAGGACAACTAGCACATAGTTGCTTGAATCTTTCCCAATATTCATGTAGAGTCTCTCCATTGAATTGTCGAATTCCACAGATGTCTTTCATAATGCTTGCAGCTCGGGATGCAGGAAAGAATTTTTCTAGAAAATGCTTCTTCATGTCTGTCCATGTGGATATTGACCCAGAGGGCAGATAATAGAGCCAATCCTTAGCTTTATCGGCTAAGGAAAATGGAAAGGCTCTTAATTTAATTTGCTCCTCTGTGACTCCCTGAGGTTTCATTGTCGAGCAAACCACATGGAATTCTTTGAGATGCTTGTGGGGATCTTCACCTGGTAAGCCATGAAAAGAAGGAAGTAAATGGATTAGTCCAGATTTTAACTCAAATGCAACCTCTAATGTAGGATAAGTAATGCATAGAGGCTGTTGATTTAAATCTGGTGCAGCCAATTCTCTCAATGTCCGTTCATTAGCCATGGTGCTATCTATCTCTTCCGTCTCACTAAATGAATCCACAAAATCTACTACTGAATTATGTCCAGTAGATGAGGAGGATGCCTCTGCTCGTTCTCTTGTTGCTTTTCTCAATGCACGAGCAGTTTTCTCTATCTCAGGATTATATTGCAGTTCACCTGTACGAGAAGATCTAGGCATAAACCAGTAACAATAAAAATAAAAATAAAAATAAAAAATAAACAAAGAAAATATAATTCAAAGAAAATAAATTTATTTTGACACCAAGTCCCCGGCAACGGCGCCAAAATTTGTTGGGTGTCAAACCAGCAAAAATAAAATTCCTACTCTTAAGTCACGAATTAAGTCCACTATGGTACTGGAGCAGGGACTTAGGCTGTGCAATGGGTTACTAGCTTCACCCTGGTGCCAGAGTTTGCTTGATCCGATATACCAAAGTGTATTAATTACGTGAAAGACAAAATTCGAATATAGCAGCGAGCAGGGTCGAATCCACAGGGACTTGGGAATTTATTTTGAATGAATGTAACATTAAATAAAAATGGGGGAAGTTGATATGGAACTGTCTAATTTAATTGCTCAAATTAAAAATATAAAGTAAATTGACGGAAGGAAAATCTCTAGTCAAAGGTATAATCTCCACTTATGGTTCGAATCACTGATCACAGATGCAGAGATAAAATCTTTCATTTACAAATAAACTGGTTATGGTTGTCAACAAGCTCTGACAACCTGCCTAACCTTACTGATTCGATAACCACAACAAGCTCTGTAGTTATTGCCCTAGCCAATTAAGCAGTCCTAAACACGCTCTTAGGATTTAACCTATTGACAGCATTAATCATTAGACTGGCCACCAATTATAACCAACAAACACACACGCTCGGTTTATTTAGGCTATATCATATATTTCCGCAACAACGACTCAAAAGTTTCTACTACAATTGAATCATATCACTTGCCACATGCACTAAAATTACCCAACAATTACGGATTGAGCACTCTTAGATGGCTGTTAATTACTCACACAATTAAACAGTGATCAAGTATTTAATTGCAAGAAATAATCATATGCATAAGTGAACAGGAAATATATAAACACTTGCAAATTAAAGAACGTAGGGAAATCAATTCGATCTCACAGTTTTGTCGAACCAAAGCTTCGATTTAACCTCTGACTAGATGAAGAAATTAGCCACTCCTCATAGTTGAATTGCAGCCAAAAGTACTGGATTGCAAAGGCATTGCGTTTTTACTAGAAAGCAAGGAATAAAAGATGTTTTTCCCGTTGGGGAATATTGTCGAACACCTGGCGTGTGTCAGAGGCCAGTCCAGAGAAAGGAAACTAGAACTAAACTAAAAAGCTAAACTAGAGGTCCCCCCTTGCTTCTGTACGTCCTCTCCTTAAAAAGCCAAAAGTAAGATGACTAAAAGCTATCTCCGGTGGTCCCCACACATGTGGACAAAGTCTCCAAAATTACTCCTTCTTCCAAGTCTCTCTACGTTGCTTTCTTTTAAGAGCCCAAATGACTTATAGCTTTGTGGTCCCCACCAATCCAAGGCCTAAGGATTGAAGCCCTTAGAAGTCTCCATATTCTCCATAAAGTCCCTCCTTTTTGGTAGTTTTCTGCTTCATTCCTGAAATTAAGTCCCGATACCAAATATGAGTAAATATCAGCAATTAACACAATATTTGTCAGGGATAGAAGGGAAAATTAATAATTAAAATACCAACAATTAACACCCTATCACTGACCATAACACATCATCACAAGAAGCTGCTAAGGAAATGGAAGAAGCTGATGATGAAGATGTGTTGCATGACAACATGATGGAGGATGACCTGCATAGCACTGATGGTTCTTCTGATGAAGATGATGAAGTGCAGAAGGGAATCAAATATGTTGACTTCAATGCTGAAAAGGACATGAGAAATCCACATTTCCAGGTTGGGATGCGATATGCATCATCAGCTGAGTTCAAGGCCGTAATGCAGAATTATTCTATTGCTAATGGTAGACCTGTTTGGTACTACACTAATGAGGAACTGAGAGTAAGGGTAAAGTTCAAGGATCCATGTAGCTGGGAGTGTTATGCTTCTCAAGAGAAAGCACTTGGGCCGAATGATTTGATGATTAAGACCTTTTATGATGTACATGAAAACTACAGTCATGCCTGGAAAAATAAAATGATGACTGCTAAATGGGTTGCTGAGAGATACGAGGACAGAATTAGGACCAATATGAACATTCCAGTCCATTCTTTGAGGCAGACAGTGCATGAGGAGTACAAGATACAAATATCGAAAACAATAGCTAGAAATGCTAGAGGTATAGCTGTTGACAGAATCAAAGGTTGTGCAGTCGAGCAGTATAAACATATATGGGAATATTGTGAGGAGATTAAGAAGACTCATACTAATTCTACCATGGTAGTCGAGTTCACTCCATTTAGAGATCCATGTTCGAATCCTAGGTTCATGAGACTGTACTGTTGTTTAGATGCATTAAAAGAAGGATTCAAAATGTGTAGACCTGTGATTGGACTTGATGGCTGCCATATAAAAGGGCCTTACCCTGGTCAACTGTTATCAGCAGTGGCAGTTGATCCCAACAATGGTTGGTGGCCTATTGCTTGGGCCATAGTGGAGAAGAGAGCTATAGTACAGTGGAAATGGTTCTTACAACTGCTCCAAGCAGATCTAGAAATAGATAATCAGTGTCACTACACTTTCATCTCCGATCAACAAAAGGTATGGATCTTATTATCCAACATTTGGTGTGAGGCTTATGGCTGCTTGAACCAATAATTCATTTCTTTTTGCGCAGGGATTGGACAGAGCATTATCCGATGTGCTACCCAACTCTGAGCATAGATACTGTGTGCAGCACATGTATCGAAATTTCAAGAAGAAACATCTTGGAAAGGCACTTAAAGGGATGCTATGGGCGATAGCAAGGAGCAGCACAATTGAGATATACAAGAAAGCTACTAAGGACTTGAAAGAGTATGACAATGAAGCATACAAGTGGGTGGAGAAGGCTCCTCATCCGATGCATTGGTGTAAGGCTTACTTTTCTCCTCACACTAAATGTGACATGATTGTCAATAATCTGTGCGAATCTTTCAATTCACGTATACTAGAAGCCAGAGATAAACCAATTATATCTTGCTTAGAGAATATTAGAGAGCTGATGATGGATAGAATTCAAAAAAGAAAGGCTGCCATGACTAGATATCCACACTCAACTGGTTCTTTTATTAGAGAAATTATTGAGGACAGAATTGAAGAGTCTTTCCAGTGGTTCCCACAGTTCAATGGGATTGATGGTTATCAGGTAAAGGGCCCAAGGAATTCCTAGTTTGTTGTGAATTTGAGAAAGAAGAGTTGCACTTGTCGAATTTGGAATTATCTGCTTTACCTTCTACCCATGCCATTGCAGCAATTAAGCAAACTGAGGCTGATCCACATGAAATGATTGTGGAATGTTACTACAAGAGCTTATTTTTACAGATTTATAATAATGTCTTGCAACCCATCAGCAGCCAAGTACTGTGGCCTGAGTCCAGCATGCTTCAACTTGATCCTCCAATTCCCACTGTCTAGCCTGGGAGGTCAAAAAAGGCAAGGAGAAGAGATGAGATTGAAGGAAAGAACCATGAAAGAAAGCTTAGAAATAATGTCACTATGCATTGCAGAAAATGTGGTAAAATAAGGCACAATACTGCAACATGCAAAGAGGTGACTGAGCACCAACAATCTGCCCAGCCAAAGAAGAAAAAACATGTGAGTATACATACAGTTCAATGTATTTCAAATGTCATACATATAGTCTCTAATCAACTTCCATTTGTACAAGGTTGCAAGAAGAAAACAGCAAGCAAAAGTAGTCCAGTCACAAGGTTTAGAGACCCAAGGGCAACAGCAACAACAAACTCCATTAGCTAGCCAACCAAGCCAACCAATTGCTTCTGCAACTCAGCAATCAGATCTAATGTCTCAACACCCAACTCCACCACTTCAACAGCCAATACCAGTAGTTCAGCAACCAGATCTAGCAGCTACAAGTTCTAGATCTGGCATGAAATTCAACAGAAATGGTAAACGGCCCTTGACTGATGCTGACAAAGGGATGATTAATGCTAACTATGCCTACTTGGGAAAGGAACCGCCCTTCAAGGTTGGTAGGTGGAGGGGTAGAAGAGGTGCAAATGCTGGTAGATCTAGATCTACAAGAGGCAGAGGTGCAGCTGCAAGTTAGATGGGATTGGATACAGTTTTAGATGTGATCTGAGATGCTGATGATAGTGACTGATATGTACATAAGTCTTTTGACTTGGGCCATAGTTTATTTAAGTTCAGTGGGCTGTTAAAATAGATGCATTAAAGTTTATGGGATCCACTTCATGTTGATAGTGGATGGCTTTTGTTTTGTTATGGTGGATAACTTTTGTTTTTCATCCACTGTCATTTTGCATGTTCAAAAGAAAGCTATGTACTTCTGTAAATTGGAAACTTTTGTAGTTGGTTTTATCCAATGGAAATGCTTCTTTTGTCTTAATTTACTGTGTTATAATGCCGCATTCATAAGAAACTACAAAAAACTTGCATCTATTCATTCAGTAAAAAATAACACAATTACAGCAGGGATTCCTATTACACAAGAAAACAAACCAATGAAAAATTCACTATAAAATACAACATGGGAATCTTTTTGGTCTACTATTGCTACGGACACTACCACCTTACTACTCCCATTTCTTCGCAATCACCCAACAACATTAACTATCCCTTGATGGCCAACATATGCTCACTCTTAATAACAGTCTTCAGAGAGCAGCAAAAACAATACAGCAATACAAAAGCCCATGTACCGAGAAGAGCTTTTTTGAGATAGTGCTCTCTGGTCTTGTGCTTTTTCACTTCACCCTCCAATTTTGCAACTTTAAGTTCCAATTTTTGAGCTTTACTTTCCCATCTTCTTGCTGAAGTTTCTAATTCCTCCATATTACTTTCCATTCTATTCATTCTTCGCAGCAAACCGGGAATCACTTGAGTTGATCTTTCGCACATTGTTGGATCATACCATTCCCAAAAACCACATCCCTCATACATTTTCCAACACTAAATCCTCTTATTATAACATTTCCATTACAAATCTAACGTCTTACCTCTCTAAGATCTTACCTTTCCTAAAGTGCAGACCACAAATCTTCTTGCTGGGTTCCAATTTGTCCATGAGGTCTTCACCGTTGCTGTTAATCCGCACGAGCATCTAGGTATGGGTTTAGGAGAGCGTCTCGACATTCTTTGGCTTCTTCGATTAAGAGCCATTACCGACGAAATGGGCACGGGTGGACTGATTAAGTTGTTTAGTGGTCAATCATTGACAAAAAATAATTCGATGGCCAAAACATGATCTTGATAAAAGTTTAATGGCCGCCTAGGTTTTTTGCCCTTTTCTTTTCCAACAAAATTTACCTTCCCAATAAACAATTTCAAAAGTTACCTAACCAGTGTTTTTCAATTTCTTGCCCTATGAAAAAAATTAAACCAAGTTATATATGCAATTGTGTTTATTGGTTGAAATGGATTGCCCTAAGAAAGAATTTTGATTGGATGAAATAGTTGGTTGCCATGTGAACATCCTGCCATTAGTGCATTAGTTTATTGCTTTCTTCTTAATCGGTTTGGCCAAGTCGAATTAGCCGGTTAAGTACCACTGCTAATGTGTCAGATGTGGTTGATGTAAGAGTGACTATGAAATTGTGAATTAAAGACGTAAGGTTTGAGTAATCTTGTAATAAAAGAAATATGATTTAAAAATTTTGTGCCTCCCATTCCTTCCTTTTCGCAACTTATTTTCCCTTCATCATTTTGTGCCTTTAATTAATTTGTTTGTTCGACTTATGTGGATTTAAAAATTTTCCAACATGCCCAAAGAGTACGTTCATGACCAAAAGTTAGTGCGTAGTTGCAAGTCTCACTACTTTTTGTTTCCAAATCAATTGAATTTAAAATATTTCAAGATCTCACTACTTTAACTAAAATGACTTTGCGAGTAGTGCCTTTAACATATATATTAAAATGAAACAAGTATTCTGTTTTCTGTCATTGTTTATTGATAATCACTATTAGAATTGCGCCGCCACCTACAATTTTCCGTTACCAGTCTGCGGTAATTCAATTAATAATTCTGGACACAATTACAATTAATATTACTAAATATAAAAATTAAAGTAATTAGTTGTCCCTATAATCCAATTTAGCTGATAGGACATTAAGCAGATCACAAGGAAGTCTCTTAATCGTTTCTTATGCCCTCTCCATTTCCTGTTCTCGCTTGTAACGCTTAACTTAAAAATAAAAGGAACTAACTAACAAGTCGGGACATTTTTTTTACTCTCATCTTAAGACATGGGGTATAAATTGTAAAACAACTAGTGGCTTTTTTTTTTTTTGGGGGGGGGGGGGGAACCAATAACTTGTAAATGTATGGATAAAAAATTCTCATTATTGAGATCATGTTAAAGTGATGTACGTACCTTTCTAATGAATAAGGGGGTTTTGTTATCATTTTGCATATATGTTCATTTTGCATACATTTTTATTTTGCATAACATGCTAGAGTTAATTAAAGTAGATATCTTGTTTAACAACAAAGAGTCAAGGATTATTCTTGTATACTGTGTATACAAGATTAACCCAAGAGTTAAATGAAAGTAGATATTTTGATGGTAACTTTGTGTTTGCTGCTTGTTCTTGAAAATCACATTATACACACTAAACAGGTATACCAAAAAAAAAAATAAAAAGAAAAGAAACAAGAACGAAAGAAGATTAACAACTGTTGTGAATTTAATAAATTAAAGGAAACTAGAAGTTGCTTTGGCTAATAGTATCAATTAAACATGTCCATGCATGGATCCACCTCCAATCAACTAGAATTCTACAACCCTGCTAATATTTTGACATTGCGTTAACTATATATATATTTTTTAATGAAAACATTGTGTCAGTTTCTCCAAATTTTGATCGGATTTAATCAGTTTGGTGTAAATGGGGCATCGAATTGAGCTAAAAAAATAGTAGTCATTGTAAACGTTTCTTTGTCTTAAAATTTTATGTACATTTCGTCCCCTCAAGAAGATTATTTGACCGAACAGTTAGATTAACGTCACGATCATTTCATCATGGCAACTCATGAACAAAATAAGAAAAGGAGTGGGTAATTTTTCTTTCCCCTTTAGTAAAAGTTTTGAAAAAGAAAAAAAATGGTGTCTTATTCTTTGGTCACAAGTAGTACATCTAAGCCAAATTGAGAGCTTTTGTTCTCATGTTTCGTACGATAAGAGGACCAGGGCATTTGCAGTTGAATTTTTTGTACTTTGTGCGGTCGTTATATTTCTTATATAAATTTGAGTATCATTAGATGATTGTGTTACATGAGAAAGTTTTGTTGGTGCACATCAGTTCAATGTATAAAAAAAATATGATTCAGTTGTTAAGTGCACACTAAATTTCAAAAAAAAAAAAAAAAGGTACAACAATCATGCATGGCTAATCTATCCTAACCGTGGCTGTCAAATGTTAGGATCCAAGCGCGGAACACACGACTATTGAGTATCAAATACATAACAATTTAATGATCAACAAGCCACAAGCATGAAAGATAAGACACACAATATTTAACGTGATTCAGCTTCGCCATTGAATCTACGTCCACGGAAAGAAACCCATTCTTTATTATGAGAGAAAAATCCTATGCAAGAAAACAACTTGAACCCAAACCTAACCATTATATACCATCTCTCATCTCCTAAAATTCCTCACTCATACCCCATGTATAAGGCTACATGTTGCCCTTGGGTACTCTTGTGTGCCTTTTTATGGTATGCAACCCACCTATTTATAGGGAACATTATTTGGCCAAAATCCAAATAACAATAAAAAATCAATACTAATTCCTAGACTTGTACAGAATACGAAGTAACTTCTAAATCCTAAACAAAATAGGAAATTCCTTGACAACAACTCCAAGTAACTAAAACCAATTAGGAAACTAGTTACTTCCACAAAAATTAAGAAACTTGTTTAAAAGAAATTAAACTAATTTCCTAACATCCAATCCCTGTATGAGGAGTTGCCCACACGAGAATAAAGCTTAGACTCACAGGAACTAGTAAATTTGGAAGCGCATTGACCTCTTATGAGCTCCTATGTGTTTTTTATATGTAATTGCATGTTTTGAGTGTTTTTTTTCTTTAATTACTCATTTTATTCATTTTAAATTTTATTTATTTTTATTTAATTTTGACGATTATTTGTGAGACATTTAAATGCCAAATTGTAATAGATAGGTGCTTAAGATATGTATCTAGCTAGATTATGTAATAGATAGGTTTTAATTTTTGCTAAAAATGTAATTAGTTAGATAAATGTAATAGTTAGGTTATTATTCTTAAAAACTCCCCCTTTAGATTGTAATTAGGGTCTCGAATGTAATAGTTAGATTTTTATTTGCTTGTGTGCTTGCATTTTTTTTTTTTTTTTGTCGAAATGATAGAAGAATTTCATTGCTGTAAATAAAATTTACATGTGCGAGCAACGGCTTGAGAGAACTATACAAAACGTGTTCAATAACACTGAGGAAAATTCCTTTCCTCATCCACAATAATGCCTAAGGCATCAGCACTAAGCTTCTTGCTATCTAACATATTTCCTTCCCTACTCAAACAAAAAGAGCACATGTAAAACAGTCTCTGTAGGTTCGCGATATCCTCCAACAATGTAGCCATTCTGCTATCCAGGGGTTGTGTAGTGTTAGTTGCTTCAACAGCTCCTTGTTAGCAAGGTTGAGTCTGATTCTGCTCCACTGTTGTTGCACAGCTTTGCTTAATACTAGTTTTAATGCTAGCGCATCATCTAGTACTTTGCTTCCTAGGCTTCTCTCTTTCAGCTTCCATTCTGCTATGTTCGTGCCTGAGGTTGTCCTAACTGTGACTCCAATACCAAGTTTGTGATGTTCATTCATTGTAGCTGTTGCAACGTCCATGACCATAGTTCCTTCATCTTCACTGCCCTGGTTGTGTTGGTTCTGCGTATGGACTGTTTCTTCTGTACTCTTCCTATCTTTTGATTTTCCCTCCTCTTGCTCTAATCATTCTTTATATGCTCTTTCTACTGTTCTCATTGGTGGGGAGGTAGTTAAACTCTCGAATTCCTTCTTGTTTCTATCTTTCCACACCTGCCACAAAATGTTTGCAGTCAAGCCAATGTGTTTGCATGCTTGTGTTTGCGTCTTCAAGCCTTGTGTGCTTGCATGCTTGTGTGTTTATGCGTTTATTCGCTTTCTCCAGGGTTTTGCATCTAGATATTATACTTATGTGTTATATGCTCTATGTGTTTTATGTGTTTGCATGATTTAATTATGTTTATATAATTTATTTAGTTATAATAAATGCATGACCTCACCACACTAGTCCAACGCTAGTTGTAGCCTTTCTCCCCAATTTCTTACTAGTCCAACACTAGTGAAGACTTGTAGAAATAGATTAGTCCAACGCTAGACCCTTTAGGTCGTTTTTGCATTAGATTCACATTTTGCGTGACATTCATCACATTTCATGCATGATTTTTCATTTTAAAAATATTTTCTCATCTTGCATGATATTTCCTCTATATATTATCTCCCTTATCCCTACGTGCGCGAAACATGCCATTTAAACTTGCATTTCATTTAGGAAATTAGAAATAGTTTAATTCATTTGTTTGATTAACTTAGAAGAGTCACCCTTCAAGTATGGGAAATGAACGAGTGTGGCTTTTTTAGCCTTAACATGCTATCATCTCCTCTACAAAAAGAAAAATTGAGTCACGAATCTTAGTCCCTCATACCCATTATGTTGCATTTCTCTCCTTTAGGTCACGTATATTTATATATTATAATTATTATTTTCTTCAAGTCTCATTTTTGCACATTCGTGACCTCTTCTGAGAATCATTTTTGGGCATCACAATTAATGTGATTTGCGCCAATTAAATTTTGAAGAGATATTTCGACCCTCTCGATATCCATTAGGGCTAGATTTGCATCCATTTAGAAACATCCAAATGTGATAAGTTTTATAGGTTAGATTAAGAAAATTTTTGACTAAATTTCGCAACTAGCTTTGGCTAAGTTAAAAGGGTGCTTTAAATTTGATTCTATCAAATCTTTGTCTTCCCTTTTTTCAACTGTGACTCTCGAACTCTTTTCTTTTGTTTTTCGAAGACTTGGAGTCATTTAAAAAGGATTTTATTCATTTTTTATTTAAAAAACATATTTTGGGTGACTTGATACACCTAAACTCGATACCAAGTGGCGACTCCTATTTTTTCTTAAAAACCCTTTTTAAACTATTATTTTGGGCCTAAATTGTCGCATTTTTAAGTTCAATTTTAAGCCCTTTTTCCTTATTTATTCTCTGAAGTAAAAACTAAATTTTCAAATAAAAAATTAATCAAAAATTCATTTTTTCTAACACCTAAAATTAAAGTTATTTTCAAAAAAAATTGGGTACGACAATGGCCATAGATTTGGATAGCGCAAGTTCAATAGGGGAGTACTATTTTCTCTTATTTTTGTTAGTTTTCCTTCCTCACATTAAGGACAATGTAAAATTTAAGTGTGGAGGAGGGACATATTTGAACTTGCATTCTAGTGCTTTGTGATGATGTTTTGTGGATTTAAATGCATTAGAAATATTGGAATTGTGCTTGGAAATATTGCATGTTGAACTTTTCTTGAAAAATTGGCTTGTTGGCAGCGAGTTTTGTCCATTTATAAGGGGAAATTCTGTCAAAAATTTTCTAAAATCTTTTCCAATATTTCACTATGACCCAAAATTTTTTTTTGTGATTTTTGTCTTTGTTTTAAAAAGGGCCAATTTGTTCCAACGTTAAGTTCTCTTATTCTTCCACTTATTGAAACTTTATATGTATTTTGAAAATTTTGGTTCTCATTTGACTTGAAACTGGTTATTATGCAATTAGGATTGTTGCATTTTAGAAAGTATATCCCGTAAAGTAAGGAGAATTATGCCTATAATTTTGCATGTTTAATGAGATTTCTCCTCTTTACTTAATTTTGCAAGTAAGTGATTGATATAGTCAATAAAAGCTATAATCTTCCTTTGATTATTCTTATATATTTGCTATGAGGGAATGTCTATTTATTGTCTTTTACTAAAAAAAAGAAAAAAAGAAGAGAGAATAAGAGGTTTTGCTCTCCTCCAATGATTCTTGTACCAAGTAACCGGATGTTGGCATCTACAAATGTCGACACTTGCGTAAAAAAGTACTTGAATTAAGAGTATGCATAGCAACTTAAATAAGTGAAATGTTGAGTAACCGGAGTTCTTCACCTAAAAGTGTCGATTTTCTCGTCAAAAGACATTTTCACTATTTAAGTAAAAAAAAATTAGTATGAATAAATCCCTCTTAGTTGTGAAATTTGAAAAAAAGTTGATTTTAGGAAGAGGCTAGCTATGAATTGACCATGTGATTTGCTTGCTTATGAAATTAAGTTAGGGTGAGAGATTAAGTTTAATTTGTTGAATTTAGGGCCTAATTATCATTCTTTTACTTGATATTATGAGTATTTAGTGTAAATTGAACAATTGCATAATGATTGTTTGCCAAGTTATGAGGAATTGAATTCAAAAAAGTGCATATTGTGTTTCACCTCTTGAATCATTGCTGTTGATTATGTGTTAATTGCTTGAGTACAAACAATGGTTCAAGTGTGAGGAAGTTTGATAAGTGCATATTTTACATGTTTTTAATGTGTTTTATTAGTTAGTTTTAGTGTATTTTAACTACTTTTCTAGCTAATTAGTTAGGATTCTAGTGAAAATTTGCATTTTGTGGTTTAAGTAGTAAAAATTGCATTTCTATGGATTTTTATGGTGAAAACTTCACGTTTTTATAGGTTTAATCATTCAATCATCAATTGGAGTTATTTGAGAAGATAATTGGATGATTGATGATGGTTTGAAGTGATAAAAAGAGAATATGAAATGCAAAAGAGGAAATGCAATCAAGAATAAAAGGAATCAAGTTTCACAGTTTTGACACCTTGTGATATTTCAACAATATCTTGAGTTACAAGCATCGGGTTGAGATGATTCTTGTACCATTTTGAGGCTAAGAGATAGATCTACATTTGGTATGAAGTCATCGAAGTCCAGTTCAGTCGTTTTCATTGTCAAAATGTCGAAATATAGAAGTCATTTTCATTGTCGAAAGCTGAAATAGAGCCCTGATCAGTCAAGGGTATTTTGGTCATTTCTTAGTCCACAGAACTTCAAATTAGATGATTCTTGATGTATTGGAAAGTTAACTCAAACAGCTACAACTTTCATGTTTTGCACAAGAGCTAGTTCAGCTTTCATCATCAAGAAAAGATCAGTGGAAGTTGGGAAAAGTAGAGCAAGTAAATCAGAGTTTGGATATGTACTAAACCCGACCTCGGATAAACTTCTATAATTAGAGACTACATCCAAGAGCAGGATCCTAGCTCGGATCCCCATGTTACAGGCCTTGGATCCTAATGTGCAATGAAGATAAAAATGAAGAAAAATAAGATCCGAGGGGTATTTTGAGCTATTCGACCTCAGATCCCTAATTGCGACTCTGCAACTTGTGCTCTGTTCACACAAGCTTTTTCACCAATTTATCAGCAAGAAATCCGGCTGGAACTGAGCAAGCAAGTATAGAGAATTCAAGGAGCATCTTTTGATGATTCCAAGAAGCAATTTACATTAGCTTTAATAACTCACCTTGAGCTTGAATTCCTCTATAAATAGAGGCCTTGGAGGACATTTTCACAACTTTGGGAAGGCTAGAGAAACTCACCAAAAATGTAGTCTTCACTAGAATTTTCTTAGTTCATTAGTTAGGGTAGTATAGAGTAGTTAGTGTAGTTTATCCATCTTGTATTTGTAGTTAAATTTGGATGAAGATTTGAGGAGCAAAGATTGAGGGTTGGAACTCATGTGACAAGGGTGAGTTCTCTCCTATCACTTTCTCTTTTGTATTTTATTTCATGTTTAGCTATAATACAAGTTTGGATTTGTTTTTCTTCATGTTTAGTTAAAGTTTATGCCTAGAGTTATGGATGAACTTTCTATATCTTGCTTGTGATATTTACTTAGTTATTTGATGATGTTATAATGAGCAAATTATTTATCATTTTTTCTTTTCTAATCACGATTAATTGGCCATTAATTGTGATAATCTTAAGGTGTTAAATTTGCAATGATAATCTTAAGGTGTCAAGGAAGTGATAAACCTAGGGAGTACACTCACGAAAGTATAGATGCACCTTTGTGGTTTTAGTGACTTGTTTCATGTAATTTTATAAAAGGAATAAGCTTGTAGTTAGTTTCATAACCACGAAAGTAGGTATGAATTAATTATAGGTATAGTTGGTATACCGGCGAAAGCAGGTATCACATACATTAGGAAATTACGCCATAACTAACCAAGATAATAGCATTCGAGTAACCGATAATGTCATTTGCAAGAGTAGTTAGGAATTCCATACCTCTAGGAGCTTTCTATTGTTATTTTTATTACTTTTATTTGATTTTGATAGTGTAGATTTAATTTCTTGTACTTATGATAGTCTAAATAATAAAGGAGTTCGAAAATCATCGGTGATTGACAATCTTCCCTATGGGATCGACACCTAATACCCCTATGCTCAATAAACGATTCGTATACTTGCGAAAAATCACGTGTGGGGTATTTAGGAATTATAAATGTAAAATTTGACTGTGGAATGAGTTAATTGATATATGTATACCCCGCACTCATCAACAGCTATAACTTGTTTATCAGTGAGTGAATGAAATTATTATTACATTCATGATCAATTGAGTGAACCATCTCCAAAGTTATTTCTTGACTAGAATTTATTTATTATTGTTTCATTTTTAGTAAATTATCAGTAGGCCTTTTTATTTGAGTTGTTTTATTATTCACATTTTTATAAAAACCCTCTTACTCTGGACTCTAGAAGAAACGAATTTTCCCCAATCTTTGTGGATTCGACCCTGCTCACCGCTATATACAAAATTTGTATTTTAATTGAGTAGATATTTATTATTGCATAGGCTCAACACCTATCACTATTGTATCTCATAGAGATACTCAGTAATTTCTCAATTTTGGCAAAGTTTGCATAAAGCCTTGGGAACTATGTTAAATTTTAGTATAGCTTTTCATCCCCAAATTGATGGTCGGTCGGAAAGGACCATCTAGATTCTAGAAGACATGCTTAGAGCTTGGATGCTGGATTGCTATAGAGCTTGGGATGAACACCTGTCACTAGTTGAATTTTCTGATAACAATAGCTATCAGACAAGTATTCAAATAGCTTCATATGAAGCTTTGTACAGGAGGAAGTGTGGAACTCCTTTGTGCTGGTTTGATGTAAGAGAGGAAAGACTCATGGGGCCTGGTATTGTATAGCAAATGGTAGAAAAAGTAAGGTTGATTTGGGAAAGACTTCAAGTTGCTCAAAGTAGACAGAAAGGCTATGCTGATAATAGGAGGCGAATTTGGAGTTGGTGATCATGTTTTCCTAAAGGTGGCGTTTTCTAAGGGTATAATGAGGTTTGACATTAAAGGAAAACTGAATTCCTAGGTATGTGGGATCATTTGAGATTTTAGACAGGGTTGGTGAGGTAGCTTATCGACTGGCTTTACCACCGCCATTGGTAGGAGTACATAATGATTTTCATGTTTCGATGTTGAGGAAATATGTTCATGGCCCCAGTTACATGATTGAGTATGCACCATTTCAGTTAAGGGAGGAGTTGAGTTATGGGGAATATTCAGTAAAAATTGTGGATATCATACAATTCCTTGTGTCAAAGTGCAAGGGAGTAATCGTTTAGAATGAGAAGCTACTTGAGAGCTTGAGAAGGAAATGAGGTAGAAATATCCTCAACTATTTGATGATCTAGGTACGTGAAGTTTGGAGGACTAAACTCCTTTTATGGGCTGGAGGATGTAATATCTGGTTATATATAGACCTTAAGGATGTAAAGTTAATGTTAAGAAGTTACCTATTACGTCAATCGTTAATTAAAAGGGTTAACATAAAACCTAGAATTTATTAAGTTTTTCCCCCCATAAGAGTTTAGCTAGATCTATGTCTGGATCTAACTGAATTTAATGGATTTGGATATGAATCAAAAGGATCCAACCCAAATTCTATCCATTGACATGTGTAGTTAGAACAAAATAGGCTACTCCATTTTTTTGGGGGCCTTTCTAAGTATTTCTTTCCTCTCTTATCTTTTGTCCTTTATTTTTTTTTCATCTTTTTCCTCCTCCTCTCCTGCCAATAATACTAAATTAAATTAGTATTCATGTTTGATTAATCACATGTTCTAACGTTTTCTACATACGCCTAATTAAGTTAATCACAAACTTAAATACACTTTCAAGATGAATTTTTTGGAATGACAGCAGACTATCAAATTCCTGTCCGGCCTAACTTGAATAAGAGAAAGTGCATCACATACCATATGTTAAGGTTAACGGGAAGAAAGAAACACTTAGACCCTGTTTGATAACCCAACCTAATAGTTAAATTTAATTGATTCAGATCTTAATATGTTCAGACATGTTTGATAACCAAAAATCGATCATCTAAATTAATTAAGTGGCACTGAATTTTCTAAGCAAAACTTGCTCCTAAAAATAAGTGATAAATAATTTATTTATCATTTAATATGATATACACTCAAATATATTGAATCTAGTACTTAACAATATCATTCAATAATTTAATAATTTCAAATTTCAAATTTGAATTTTCATACTTCACTTTTATCAAACAAACCCTTACTCCAGGATTTAATTAGATTTAGTCGGATCTTATGATAGAGCAATTATTAGGCATATTTTGCACTATTATTCTGTCCTAATTTTGGCTACTCATGGTGTTAGGAATTGGAATTTTTACTCATATTTGGTATTTGTGTAAAGTGTAGGTGGTTGGCGAAAAAAGTGCTCTCGTAGGGCAAAATTCCCAGAAGGCTTTTTGTCTCAAGACGTGCCCACGCCAGAGACCGAAAGAGGTACATCAAAAGGACGTAGCCGCGGGATTAATTGCAGCAAAGCCAACTAAGGATCCCGGTCCACGTGAACCTGAAGCATTGGATCAGAACCTTTAAACAAAAGCTTCGTTCCTCCTGACCCGAGAGAGATTACTGGCGGCGGCTTCAATTAAAAAAGGAGAAGAAAGGGCCAGACGTTGGAGGGCAATTAGACTTAGATTAGCTTTTGCTTTCTTTAAAAAGTCAGACGTTTGCTTTTCTTTTAAGTAGCAATCAATTAGGCTAGCTTTTGCTTCTTTTGACCATCAACGCTTTTCTTGGCTTTTGTTTTTTCTTTGGCAACAAATTAGAGAGCCAGATTTACGTCGAATCAAAACAGAGCTTTAGTTTTTCTTTTCCCGCTAGCAATGTTTTGAAAACCGGACCGGATCGGCCGGTTCGACCGGTTGAACCGCGAACCGGCCATGGTACCGGTCCGGTTCTATGGTTTGGTTGACTTTGCCAGAGAACCGGTCAAACCCGATAAAAACCGTGAAAACCGGTGAACCATGTTGAACCGGATTGAACTGGTTTTTGAGTTTTCCTTTTTTTTTTTTTTTTTTACTTTTTGCAAAATGCTTCTATCAAGATTCGAACTCAAAACCTTTGCAATAGAAGACCAATGTATTAACCATTGCACCATCACATCTTATTTGCTTTTTTTGATAACTTATTTATATAAAACAAACATCTATATTTCATTTTTCCATTTTTTTTACAAAATTTCATCCTCTCATGACTCTTTCTTTTTAATCTTCAATTCTTTCTTTCTCTCTCATCTTTTCTTTTGCTACTCCATTTTTAATCAAACCTCATTAGTTTTAATTTATTGATGTTTTCTTCTATTTTTTAATTTTGTTTTCACCCATTAAATTGGAAAAAGTTAAAAAAGAATTATTTTTCTTTAACCCAAATTATTTAATGCCACAACCACTCACTTTTATCTCATTTTTTTGTTTCTTATCAAGTTTGCATTTCTATTTTCAATTCTCTTAACTTCTTTCGAACTCCAAATTTTCTTTTTTAAATAACAATCTTTAAATCTCAAAGACGTAAATTAAAATTTAAGTTCACAATGTCAAATTCTCATAGACGTGAATTTTGTATAATTTCAAAATATTGTGATATTTTTGGGTTGGATTTAATATTTTTTTGGTAGATATAATTGAAATTGAGATGAAATTTATTTGTTTTAACTTATAATTTAAAAATTTTATTTTTGAAAATCCAAATTATTCAAAAATAGTGAACTTTTCATCATATAAAGTTTTAAATTAGTCCATTGCATGTCTTATTTTGTGCATATATATATTTATATAAATTATTTTTAAAAAAATTCATTGAATCGAGATTGAACCGGTCCGACCGGTTGAACCTCGATCCTTTCACCTCACCGGTTCAATTGACGGTCCGGGTTTTAAAACATTGGGCGCTAGACGTCTCTTTCTCTTTTGACTTTTAACTTTCTGTTGGATAGTTCCTTCGTAGCCTTTTGTTTTGTAATTGCGGCTCCAAAACGAAGGCGAAGTCAGGACCTTCTCGGTTGTTCCTTCAATTAACTCACCTTTCCCAATTCTTCGACAATTAATTGAATGAATTCAATTAAATCACGCGGGATTGACACGATGAGGAGCGGCTAATTTTCTCCTCTACCCAAAGGTTGACGCGTGGGCGCGGTCCATAACATCTGTGAGATCTAATCAAGTTTTCATTATTTCTTCCAATTCGTCACTATTCGTGCGTTTCTTGAATTAATTGTTCATGGGTATTTTATTAATTGAATATCAACGGCCGGGTATTTAATTTAATTTGATAGCCTACCGTCACGTTAATTAAATTGAATCCGTAATTGTTCGTTTAGTTGACAACTAGTGACAACCATCATAATTGGTTTTATGTTGGGGAAACGCAAGATCTAATTTAAATAAACCCTCTTAGCGTATTTATTGATTAGGGTTGGGTTCTTCTAGCTTTAATGCAACTGGATAATTAAATTCCTACGGTCGTACCTAGGGTTGTTTTCTGGTTAGAAAAGCAGTCCACGGTCGTACCTTGACTGTCGAAAAAGTAAGGAAGAACTGGTTGTCAGAACTTGTTGATAACTATAACTAACCTAGTGACGGATGAATGAAATATCTGTGCATTGATGATCATTTAATTGGACCGTGCCTGAGCAGTTGATCCTTTGGGTAGAATTTTATTAATTGCTATTTTTAGTAAATTGTACTTGTGGAGTTATCTTTTGAATTTTACTTATTTTATTTTATTTTCATTTTCATCCCATTAATCATCCTCCAATTTTATTCTATTGACTTGGAAAGAAACAACTTCCTACCCGTTCCCTGTGGAATCGACCCTACTTGCCATCTTATACAAATTTAATATTTTTATAGACAATTCCGGTATATCGGATCAAGCAAACTCTTCGGGAACATGGTGAATCAAGTAACCCATTGCACACCTAGGGTCCCTGCTCCAGTATTCGGATTTGTTCTATAATTAACTGTGGTGGTAATTAGGACTTTTTTTTTAGTATTTATTATTGCACAGGTTCGTCACCTGTCATCTTAGAAAAGACTTCTTGCTATTTAAGCAATCCCCTCGAATCTTTTGCAGGCTTGACAAAGTCAATCTATTGTTCAAAATTACCAATTTACGATTTGTAGGGGGAGGATTGGATTGGGTGGTATGGGGGGAGGGAGTGTAAATAAGAGGTATCAGGTTCGAGTCCGGCTGCTTGCACTAAAAAAAAAAAAACCAATTTACGATTTGTAACCATTTTCAAATTATCTTATAAAGTGCCTTTATTATTATTATTTTTAAGTGTCTCTTGTTCAAAGAAGGGAATGTATTATAAAAGTTGAGTCATTGAAAACTAGTTCTGCACTATTTGTAATAATTTCATCACATGATAATTATTAGTTATTGATCCTCAAGTTCATTTCATCCCGACGATATTATGGAAATAATTGCCTTTTCTTGTAGACGAACAAAGAGTTTTCAATTGTAGATGCTAGTTCCAAGTTAATTCCTTAAACTGTATACAAAGTCTCTTTATAGAAAAGATAACCCAAAAAAAAAAGTGGTGAAAATTTTCTAGAAATTCGTAAGCAGAATATTTTAAAACTTCCTGAGTCCAAAAAAATTGAAACGGGAGTTGAACCTGTATATTCAAATGAAACAAGTATTTGGTCCCAAGTAGTTAACTGCTAGCTGAAATGCGAGGAAGCTTCATTATTTGACTTGGAACGGATGGCAGGAATACATGACCTTTTGCTAAGTAGCCGGCAGATTCTTTTGATTATCGTCTCATTGATTATCTCTCTGTCATTGTTTATTGATTAGTGATTACTACCTCGTCATGAGTTCATTAGAATTGCGCCCCCACCTACAATTTTCCGTAATTCAATTAATAATTCTGGACATAATTACAAATAATATTACTACATATAAAAATCAAAGTAATCATCTGTTCCTATAATCCAATTTAGCTGACAGGAACATTAAGCAGATCACGAGGAGGTCTCTAAATCAATTCTTATGCCCTCTCTATTTCCTGTTCTCTCTTGTAAGGCTCAACTTAAAAAAAGAAAAGAAAAAAAGAACTAACTAACAAGTCAGGACATTTTTTTACTCTCATCTTAAGACACAGCCTAGGGTATAAATTGCAAAACAACAAGCAGGTTTTTTGTTTTTTTTGTTTTTTTTTTTTTTGGTGAAAAAGAAAACAACTAGTAATGTAGTTTCACTTTTTGTCCCCTCCAAGTCAATTTTTTCTGCACTGAAACACCACCTCTAATAGAAAGATGGGCAACTGTGCGTCATGCATGCCTTGTATGTCGTGTACTTTTTCCATTTTGTAGCTTTCTTCTTTCTTGGCTCTTTTTCATCTTGTCGTGTTATTTCATGCCACCACTTTTGCCTCAATTAAGCATAAGAAATATGTGTACAGATAATGAGTTGAGTAGTAGTTGCTTATGGAAAAATATTTATTGGTATTGCATGAGAACGTCTTGTGAACTACCACTATTTTGTAAATGCACCCATGATATCTTTTACATATATTTTTTTTAAGGGCCGGGGGGGGGTGGTTTGGAATACTAATATGAGGAGAGTTGATTCTTCATAAGATGTTCTGACTGGAAGAGTGCATCTGAAAATATGCAAGACAAAAAGATTTTTGTGCTTTAAAGTCAATTAAAATATTTTGGGTTAAATGTGCAAACCCCCCTGAACTTTATCCTTGGTTACACTTTGCCCCCCTAAACTCACAAAATAAGCACTTTGCCACCCTATTTGATTTTTTACAACAAAAGTGCCCTTACTATTTTATTTTATTTTTGTTTATTCATTCCATTGTTTTTTTCTTTTTCGCTACTTTCTTTTATTTTTTATTTTCTCAGTTTTACTATTTTTTCCCACTTCTCAAAACTCAATGTTTTCTTTCACTTTCCTATTAATATTACTATTTTGTATGCTTATTACAATATCTTAATTATCTTGTACTCATAATTTCATTAATTTTTTTTGTTTAAACTATTAGAAATTTCAGGACAAATTGTATAGCGTAAAACACTAATATATGCTCTTTGTAATTAAAAAGTGTATATTACTATTAATTTAACTATTTAAAAAGATATTAACAAACTAGAACGTTAAATTTTTTTAGGTAATGAGAACTTTAAATTACTTAATATTTAAAGTATATCCCAAAAAATAAGGTGACTAATATTTTTATTTACTTTTTTCATGTATAGTTGAATGACTGCAATGTTATTACAATTTGAATTTGTTATGGTTGTTATTAAAAATTATTTTATTCTAAACTTTAGACGTATTGATTATCCAATTCATCTCATTCCTTTTTATAGTACACTAGCATGTTACTTCAATAAACTTTGTTTCATTTAGTTCAAGCAATATATGAAATAGTCTATGCATGTAGATCCCCATTTGGCAAGTGAGTTTTTTGGGTGTTTGTCTAAAACTTTATTATACCTTACTATAGAAGTTTTTTAAAAAATTTTTGAAGTGTGTTTTTTTTTAAATATTTTGAAATGTATAGTTTAAAAACTTTGAGAAATTTTTTGAGGTTACTGTAGCTAAAGTTTTTAAAAAACTTGTAGCAGACAAACTTGGCAAAAAACTCAAGTGCCAAACAGGTAACATTAGACTTTATGATCATTATTACTTTCAATAACAGAAAATAAAAAAGGTAGAAATAAACAAAGAATAAGTTTAAAAAGATTAAAATTAATATATAGATCATAATAGCAAAGAAAAGAAAGTAGTTGAGTACATGAGAGAAGGTCAGAAAAATTTATGCGCACCACACACACACAACCACACACACACATACATAGAATAAGGACAAGTAGAAAAAAGGATAAAAAATGGTAAAAAATAAAATATAGTTAATATATAAGGAGGCACTTTTGTCCTACACGAATAAAAGAGGGAGAGTAAAGTGCCTATTTATTAAGTCCGAGGCGGGGTTTAAAAGTGCAACTGAGCTAGTAAAATTCAAGGGGGTTTAATGCTTTTAATTCCAAATATTTTCTTACATGCAAGTCGAATAATAACATCTCGTAGATAGTATAGTCAAACAATAGGCCACCCATGGCTATAACTGGGACGAGAAGAAATTTTCGATTGAAAGTCTGTTAACATTGAATAAAAATTTTGGAGTTTGGACCTTACAAAAGTCGTGAACACGAATGCACTTGTTTTGCATTACGGAAAAAAAAAAAAAAAAAACGATTAGGTACTTGCATTCATTTGATTGGTGTCCAAACCCTATAAATATGCGCTCATGAGTGTGCAGCTAAATATACCAAACCACCCTTTCAAGCTAGGTAATTCTGCTGCCCACAATGGCAATAATCTCTTCTCCAAGGGCTGCTGTGCCCATCCTCATTCTCTTCGTCATTGTTCTCGATCCAAAGCTTATGTTACCATGTGAGGCAGCAAGATCAACCCGAGGTATCAAGTGCCAAATAAAAAATTACTAGAACCCAATCTTGATCAATACATTTCAATTGTTCATGAACAAAATAATTTGACTTGTATCATAATCTGTTTTTGTGTTATCCAAACTTTTAGTGGGGCTTAATCAGTTTGGTGAAAATGGGGCACCGAATTGAACTAAAAATTAGTAGTCATTGATCATGATTGACTTACGATTTATGAGGCGAACTAAAAAATACGTTTCTTTGTCTTAAATTTTCATGAACACTACGTCTCTTCAAGAAATATTATTTGACTGAACCATTATATTAATGTCACGATTAGTTTAATATTTCATCATGGTAACTCATGAACAAAAGAGGAAAAGTAGTGGGTAAGTTTCCTTTTCCCTCTGGTAAAAGTTTTAAAAAAGAAAAACTTAGTCAAGTGAATGGCCTCTTATTCTTTAGTTACAAGTAGTACATCCAAGCCAAATTGAGATCTTTTACTCTCTTGTTTCTCTAGTAATTCTTTTGTTCATCCTAATAAGGTGTCATTGCCTTGCTATTGTGCTTAATTCAATTAATCTTTGCCTTGTTTGATTCATAATAGGTTAATTGTTTAAATTTGTAAAAATCTTGATCCACCTAATTCACCATACTCTTAAGTTGTGGTGGGCGTATAGTGATGCAATACATTGTTTGACTTATGTCTTATAGTATGTCTTGTAATTTGGTATTTCCTCCTTTTCAAAAGTAAATTCCAGTAAAGGGTTTACTTGCAAAAATAGTTTAAAAAATTAATGAAAAAAATTTAGTTAACTATAGAGAAGATTAAAGCAAACATTCAACTAAGAGATAAAAATAGATCAGACATCAGAAGAGGGCACAAGATTTTGGGCTTCAATTGAAATCTTGTCTACACGTGGTATATTCATCTTGCACACAAAACAAATGTTGGGCTTTAGCGTTTACAAATCGTTCTCATTAGCCCCGGCCCCATAGTTTAAGGTATTTGAAAGTTCAAAAATATCTCATTATTAAATAGATTTGGCTTATTTCCAACTGATCTGATAAAAGTGATAGTGTGCGACTGTTGTATGGTTGTTAACCAAAACGTGCATGATTACTCATTTAGCGTTGGTAAAAATAGCATATCTTTTCATACAATAAGAGGACTGGGGCATGTGCAGTTGAAATTTTTGTACGTTGTGTGGTTATTATATTTCTTATATAAATTTGTGTATCAATAGATGATTGTGTTATAAGCATAAGTTTTGTTGGTGCACATCAATTCAATGTATAAAAAATATGATTCAGTTGTAAAGTGCACACTAAATTAATAAAAAAAAAAGGTACAATAACCATACACAACTACATAAAATCTATCCTAATCGTAGATGATATGGTATATAATATGACTGGAGCTTAGACTCACCGGAACTAGTGTTGTTAGACCCGCATCGGACCGGCCGGTTCGACCGGTCTGACCATAAACAGGCATTCTTTCCGAACTGGTTTGTAGTATACAATCGTTTTGATAAAAAACCAGTCAAAATCATCAAAAATCGGCTAAACCAATGATCCGATTCTACTGGTTGATTCGGTTCTCAAACTTTTCTTTTTTTCTTTTTCCCAAATATAATTTGAATTACCTAAATTATAACACTTTCATTTATTAATAGGAATAAGAAAATGTCACCCATTTAGTATAAATATCAAAATCACTCATTTTACTCAATGATCTCTAAATCAAGATATTTTCATCCCTATGATCTCATTAATTTAGCATCAGTGATTCCAACTTGCATTAATTTGTTTTAATTTAGTTTTTTATACATATTTTAACCATGAATTTACATTTTTATATATACTTATTAGGTGTATATTTGATTGCAAGTCTAATATTTTTGGAACATTTTTCATGATTGGTGAAATAAAACCAATAACTTAATTTCAATATTTCTAAAATTTATAAAAATATACAATAATTATAACATCATGCTGAAATCAGCGGGTATTTGAGAACGGTTTGATCGATCCGACCAGTTGACCCCTAACCCAATAGTTTAGGCGAGTCGCTATCCGATCCGACTTTAACAACATTGACGGGAGCTAGTGATTTTGGAAACACAATGACCTCCTTTTAATTTGAACATGGCAGTAGCTGAAGTTTGATCTTCTTCAAATCTGCAAGAACATCATGCATATTGCTTCTCTCCCTTGGAGATTCCCTTGTGCAATTCAAAGCCACTTTCATGATTGATGAAATGCAGTCCAACTTTTCATCGAGGTGTTCATCATTGGGCCTCAGCAGATTAACATCAACAACATGAACCAGTCCATCCGGCGTAGAATCACTCACCCAACTCTTCAGGCTCAATATTTCGCCAAACATTTCATCACTGGGATTTTTTCTTGTAAAGACTTCGATAATCATGATTCCAAAACTGTAAACATCGCATCTTGTTGATACTTGTCCTTCCAGTCCATACTCTACAAGGAAAAAAAAAAAGTAATCCAAAGATTTGGAATTTGGGATCCCCAAGAATAACTACAAGGTAAAAAAGCAAAGTGGTTATACCAAGAAGAAGCTTTACCTGGAGCAAGATAGCCAAGTGTGGCTAATGTTTTGGTGTATGTAAAGCTGTCCTCATGTCCCAGCAACTTTGCAACACCAAAATCACTCACATGGGCAACCATATCTTGATCTAGGAGCACATTACTGGGCTTCACATCACAATGAACCACTGGCGTTGAAAAACCGTAGTGGAGATATTGTAGTGCACATGCCACATCAATCAATATGTCTAATCTCTGCTTGATTTCGAGAAAATAGTTATGGGAATACAACCATTTCTCAAGACTTCCATTAGGCATAAACTCAAGCACCAATGCTTTGAAGTCTTCGTTTGAGCAGCTGCTAATGACTTTCGTCAGGTTTCGATGACGAAGGCTACGCAATACTTCACATTCTGCATCGAAACTATTGAATGCTCCTTCTTGTTGCAGTTTAAACACTTTAACAGCAACAATCCTCCCATCATCAAGGGTGCCTTTATAAACTGATCCAAAACTTCCTGTGCCCAACAGATTGCTCTCATCATACCCGTCAGTTGCTTGCAAAAGTTTATAATACGAGATTCTTTCCTGTGTTGCTGCTGACGGTAGAACTCCTTCACTGGCAACTTGTTCTTTCTTTGTGCGTCTGAAATAAATGAATCCCAGGAACATCGCAACTGCAACTGATATAAATGCTCCAAGGGCAACAGATATAGTCCGACGCAGCTTTTTGGCTCTCAATTGACCACCAGAAATTCCTGGGCATGAGGGAACGTGGAACCGAGGTGCTCCACAAAGTGCTTCATTTGAAATGAAGGATTCTCCAGTGAAGTTTGTAAAAGGGCCCTTGGATGGTATTTCGCCTTTTAAATTGTTGCAAGAGACATTGAAGTGTACAAGATACCGAAGGTTCTCCAATGACATTGGAATCGTACCTGTGAGATGATTGTGTGAAAGATCCAACCATTCCAAGCTCAAAGTCGTGCCAATTGACACTGGAATTGATCCTTCCAATCTGTTGTATGCCAATAAAAGGTTCTGCAAGTTCACCATATCTCCGATGGAGCTAGGAATACCACCTGAAATCTCATTGATTGACAAATCAATAGAAATTGCTGTCTTTAAGTTCCTAATCTCAGGAGATAAAGTTCCACTCAGGTAGTTTCTGGAGAGGTTAAGCACCAACAAGTCTTTCAGGTTCCATACAGTGATAGGCAGACTAGAGTTTAGTTTGTTGGAATCTAGAGAAAGAAATCTCAAAGAAGTAACATTTCCAATGCACTCTGGAATAGATCCCGAAATTTGATTTTCTCCCAAAAACAATCCACCCAAGTTTTGCCAAACGCATAGATACTCAAGGGAGGTTTTGCTCAACTTGTTGTCGTGAAGATCTATCTGTTGAAGCTTTTCCAAGTTTTTTATGGTATTTGGCAGCATCCCACTTAGCTGATTACAGCATAGTTCTAAAGTGATGAGGCTACTCAAATTGCCAATTTCATCTGGAATGCTGCCCCATATGTTGCAATTTCTTGCATACATGAGTTCAAGCGAAGTTGAAAGATTGCCAATAGAATTTGGGAGAAAACCATTAAGTGGATTGTCATCCACTTCGAGTGTTCTCAAATGTTTTCAATTTGCCAAGGAATTGATCCAGCTCAGCTCTGAATTAGATGAAGAGTATTCACTCATTAAGTTGTTGTTATTTAGAGCTAGAATTTCGAGGAGTCTTAGATCCCCAAAGTAATGGGGAATAGGACCAGTGAAATTGTTATAAGCAATTTCTATTAACTTGAGTTTAGAACAATTTGAGATAGAGTCTGGTATTGGTCCCCCAAAGTAATTAATACCGAGATAAAGCCCCTCCAAATTTGGAAGCCCATTACCCATCCTTGATGGAAGATTACCTGAAAGTTCGTTTTTTGCAAGAGTGAGAATTCTTATCTGTGACAGATTAAAGATCTGCATGGGAATGAAACCAGTTAAGTTATTCCCCTCCAAGTCGAGTTGTTTCAAATTGCATAGCTTACTGATCTCTTGGGGTATTGCACCTACCAAATTGTGTTACCATCATTAGCACAACAAAATTCTATATGAAGACTTTTAAATGCTTCTAAAGTTGCTTCATTATAATTTTTTTCTTCAATTTTGACAATCGTCGCCTAGTCTACCTGTTATGCTGTTGGAACTAATGGCAAATGTTTTCAGCACAGTTAAATTACCCATCTCTTTTGGAATTTCACCTGAAAAAAGGTATAGCATATACAGATGTTAAAAAGATGTACATATTCCATCTAAATTTGGAAGGGAACATAAAGGTTTCATACCTTCAAAGAGTTTGCTCCTTAAAACTCCTATTATGACATTTACTTAAACTAGTGGTTTTTTATTTTTTTCATCAGGAGGAAAATAATTCAGATGATTTTGCTGATGCAGAAATAGGATGTTACCTTCTAAACTGTTCCTGTATAGATACAGCCGCTCAAGTGTCTTCAAAGTGCCAATTTCTTTCGGTATGAATCCAGTGAAGTAATTCCAAGAAAGGCGCAGCACTTGAAGCTGTGAACAGTTATATATGCTTGATGGTATTTGACCATTTAACTTGTTCCGTGACAGGTCAATCCACTTGAGTCTCTGAAGATGGCGACACATATCATGTGGAACGCTACCAGAAAAGCTATTACCCTGGAAGAAAATCAATTTCAGCGAGGAAATTTTGAAAATCTCTGTTGGAATACTTCCCTGGAGATAATTGAATGACAGACTTAACGTTTCTAGTGTAGAAACGTTAGCCAAGGAAGGTGAGATGAAGCCAGTGAAACTGTTGTTATTCAGAGATAACAGTCGAAGTTGATGAATGGAACCAAACCACTCGGGAAACTCTCCATTGAGATTGTTGACATCTAAATCAAGCACTCTCAACCGGCGTAACCGAGCAAATTCATGCGGCAGTTCTCCGTGGAAATTATTTCTGCTCATATTAAGGGAAACCAGAAATGACATATTTCCCAGCTGCGGCGGTATTATGCCACTAAGATTCATATTGGAAAGATCCAAGGCAGTTACTCGCAGGTGACGAGAGCCGCAAGTGACTCCCGCCCACTGACATACAGGGGAAGAAGCAGACCAGTTTTCTAACAGGATTTGATGAGGGTCCTGTACAGTGATGTGAGCTCTCAGCGCAAGAAGAGCATCTTGATCAGTGGTAATATTGGTTGTGGTCATAGCTAAGGAAGCTGAAACGTAATACAGCAAGAACAAAAGTCCCTGAAGGAAATGGTAGGAAAGTTTCTCCATGATTAAGTGCAATAGAGATGGCAAATGATGTACCACTGTTTTATTACAAACGGCCTCTGTCCTTTGGTACTGACATTAATTTTTCTTACTGAGTTGCATTTATGGGAATTTTCTCTTGCCATCGTACTAGGAATTCCTCGTTTTAAGAAGTTTGAGACTGCATATTCACACAATTTATTGCCATTTTCAATTTCATGCCCAAAAAGTATGTTCATGATTAAAAGTCAATATAGCCCCCATGGGTAATCCGATTAGTTTCGTAGTTTGGTAGTGTGCTACATTGTTGTGTATCCTTGGGGCAAGACTCTACACAATTTTAGGGAATTAATCTTGTCCAAAGGCTGGAATAGGGCTGCAAACGAGTCGAGTCAAGTCGAGTTTTGACCTAATCGAGTCAAGCCTTAACTTAATTTCATCGAACTTGAACTCAAGCTCGAGCTCGACGAGCTGACAATTTTGAAGCTTGAGCTCGAGCTCGACTCGATTCGAGCCAATTAGTTCGAGCTCAAAAAAATAAAAAAAATTTTTTATTTTTTTTTAAAAAAATAATATTTTTTTTTAAAAAAATAATATTTTTTCTTAATAAATAACAAAATATTAAGGATATATATGTAATTTTACTATTAAGATAAAGAATAAAAAAATAAATATATATATATATACTCGACTCGCAAGCTAACGAGCTTAATATTTTGAACTTGAGTTCTATTCGGCCGACTCGAACGGCTTGATTTCATTTGCACTCCTAAGCTGGAAATACTCCTAAGTGAAAAAAAAAATAATGAAAAGTCAGTACACTGGTCATTTTAGTAGTTCAAGAGAACCCACTAATTTTTTTTTTTTTTTCAAATCGATCGCAATCGTGGGATAGTTGATAATTGCAATTTTCAATTTCTTGCCCAAAGCCTACGTAGCGGTACCATTTTTTGTTTTCAAATCAACAGGATCGCGGGATGATGTGAAACCCCGATCTAGACAACCAAAACTCCATGACTTAGGCAGCGGAAATTTGACCCAACTAATCCCTAGAAGTCACGAACAATTTTGATATTATCTCAACCAGTAACTACTCGAATTAACGAACCAAATTGGAGGTAGTAGAACGCCACAATCAAGGAGATACTCGATTGATAAGTTCGGGTGAATAACTTGAGAAGATTCTCAAGTATTCAAAGGCAACTCTCTTGCCAAAGAGAAAGTGAAAACTCACTAATTGTATTTAATAGTCAAAAACTGGTCCCAAACAAAGAGGAAGTGGGGCTATTTATAGCCCTTACAAGCATTAACCCTAATCCAAAAGTTGACCAAACTACCCTACATACTTAAGAAAGATTTTGGGCCTTACTTACTAACAAATGGGCCGCAATTAAACTATCTTAATTACCTAGACTTTTTAAAACGAGAAATAACCAAAATCAACGAGGAAAATCAAATAATCCTACTAAACTCAAGCATTCGTGCAATCAACTAGTCTTCACTTGAATTTTCCAATTCCCCATGTGCTTGAATGGGCCTTGGTCTTTATATTCTCATCACTTCCTAACTTGATCAAGTTTTTGGGGTACAAGGAGGAGGTGAACCTTCCTTTGTACACAAGAGTGATTGTAATTCATCAATTTGAAAAAACTTGTTTGAATTAATCTACAAGTTCAAGAGGAGTTGGGTAGTTAATTGGTTTACAATTCTTTCCTTTTTATTTACTTATTGTTACGTTTGTGATCTTTACATTGCTTATCTCTTCTACTTCTCTCAAGTGATTTTGTTCATTCATTAATTGATTGATTGTGTGATCACTTAGAAAAGAGGGTAAATTTCATATTGAGCAAAAAGTGCCCATAACTTAATTAGATTTTTAATCAACCTAATTCACCCCCTCTTAGGTTGTCTTCGATCTTTACAGAGATGATATATCACATTACAAAGAGAAATGTAGGTTTTTATATATATTCATTTTCAATAGGTAAAAAGGCTTAATGCATGCCATTGAAGAGTTGTTTCTAGGGACAGAGCATAGATTTTGTCTCGAACATTTATTTGACAACTTTAAGTTATGGTTTAAAGTACAAGATCTAAGGGAGGAGTTCTAAGCCATTGCACAGGATTTCAATAGGGTGATAACAAATTTGGAGATAGCTGATCTTGATGATGGTGGCAAGCTAACTGCATCTACTTGGCTTAGGAGAATACCGTATAAATTTTGATCTAGAACCCATTATGAGCATATCAGCAAGGAGTGACATTACAATCAACAACTTAAATTTATATTCTAAAAGCATGAGATGAACTAATAAATAACTTATTAGAGTTCTTTATGAGTAAAATGATACAAAGAGTCACACTGAAAAGATAGGAAATGTAAAAATATAGAGGATGTCTGTGTTCTAACATTGATGAAAAATTGAGAGGAATAAGATTTTAAGTAGACATTGTATTCTAGCCTTTGATAGAGTACATTCTTATGAAGTTGATAATTTTAACGTAACTGATGTTGTTAATCTGTCTTTGTTTAACAAGACCTGCACATGTAGGGAATTCCAGTTGACTAGAGTGCCATATGTTCATGCTATTGCTGCCATCCAAGCAGCAAGATTGAAGGTGGAAGGATACATTGACAGCTGCAACACCAAAGAGGCTTACTTGAGAAACTGCAAATTCAATGGGGGCACATTTCCTTCCAAAGAGTTATGGTTTGATAGTGAAATGCTAATCTAGCCGAACTTTCAATTATGTGTATAGGCACCACAATGTAACAGTTAAGTAGGAACAATTTCTATAGCAAATGTAGCAGGGCCTCAAGTAGCAATTTTATCTTCTCAACTTGGTAGTGATACTAGAACAAGTAGCAACAATTATTGAACTAGTACTAGCAAAGTTGAGAAGAGAAAGAGATCGAACAAAAATTAATGTTTTCTGTATTTTTTATTGTGGACAGATTTTAGTCCTTATATGTTATAGACTAGTTATGAAGATCAATATTGATTATTTTTCTATGCTGAATTAGTTAATTTGATCAATTTCTTCCCATCTATTTAATCATGTTACACTTGTTTTCAACATTGGGAAAATAAGTGTTCTCTGATTTTTGCCTTCTAAGAAAAGAATAGGTCTAATTTTTTGATGTTGCTCTTGTAATGATGATATTGATGTGATTGTTTGGTGTTTACTTTTTTGGTGTTCATTTTGTAATGCAGTATTTGAATGACTGCATTTTGTAAAGGCAGTATTTTCATGATTAGGTGTTTTGAGTTTAAGCTTGTCTTGATTTTTCTTTAGCTAAATTTCAATCAATAATAGACTTCTACTCCAAATTTGATTGAAGATCGTGTAAGGCCCGAAGACAACCTCTTTTCTAGGCGACCACACAATGGAGCAATTGATGAGAAAGCACAAGTGCTTGTGAGTAGAAGAGATAAATAATGTACAGATCACAAATGTAACAATAAGTAAATAAAAAGGAAAGAATTGCAAAGCAATTAACTACCCAACTCCTCTTGAGCTTGTAGATTAATTCAAACAAGCTATTTCAAATTGATGAATTACAATCACTCTTGTGTACAAAGGAAGGTTCACCTCCTCCTTGCCCCGAACTCTACTCGGTCAAGCCAGGACGTTTTACTATCCCTCAGGACAACCCTCACAGAGCTACACTCATGAAATATTCACTCACAAATGAAAAGCTTACAATGAATCTCACACCACTAAGACTACAAATCTTCCTTGAAGAGTATTTTCTCACTAAAATCACTCTAGATCTTTTGTATCTTCAGTGTGTAAAAGTTATTTGAAATATCTGACCAATCACTATTTATATAGGATCAAGAAAGTGCCTCATTAGTGCTTCCAACGAATAGAAAGTAGCTGAAGAGTCAACTAGCCGTTGGAGTGTCGGACGTCCGATAGCCCTGTTTTATGCGTCCGACAGCAGGCAGTGAGTTTAAGAGATTTTCTTCAATTCTTTCGGACGTCCGGTGCAAGTTTTTTGTGCGTCCGACAGCAAACAATGAGATTTGAGAAATTATCTTGTTTCTATCGGACGTCCGGTAGAGACATATTCAGTGTCCGATAGTTTTGTCGACTTCGAAGGATCCTATCGGACGTCCGAAGCATGCGTCCAAAGTTGTACAATGATTATCGGACGTGCGGTACTGTTTTGTTGAGTGTCCGACAGGTTCAGCATACTCTGTCTTTTTCAAATGTGCTTAATCTTTGAACCTGATTTGTTTCATTACTGAAAAAGCCTTTGAGGAGATGTTAGCAACATCCATTTGTTTTGTAATCATCAAAAGTTAGGAACCAAGGTCAACATTCTCCCCCTTTTTGATGATAACAAAACAATGGATGAAAAAAAGAAAAAAATTGAGCATATAAGCATAAACTCCCCCTCACACAATGCATCTAAACTTATGAATTCAGAATAATTCTCCCTTACACATAGCATCCATATCTCCCCCTTTGTGTCATCATAAGATGAGAGTAAAAATCTCATATCGTAATCCAACAACAATAACAGAGAATCTAACATTCCAAACAAAAACAGAGAAATGATACCAGAAATCAGCAATCACCAACATACCAACATATCACAGAGAGTTTAACAAATCAAATCATCATTAGATCAGAATTATTCTTTTTTCTCCCTTTTTGACATCATATAAATTTAGTAATATTCAAAAACACCAAGAAAAAAAACTCAGTTCTAAGCATCAGAAACTTCAAAAAAGAATTACAGAAAAGCATTATGAACAAGAATCTCATCAATCTTACCAATATCTCATACTTGTTAGAGTTAGCATCATGTCTAACTATCCACATGCATTTCATGCCTTTTTATATATTTTTTCTCACATAGCAATCACTTTTCATGTGACCTTTTTTACAACAGAAATTACACATAATCAAGGAGTTATTTATATGAACAGGTTTAATAAATTTTACTTGTCTTCACTTATAAATAGCAAATTCGTTGGAATTAGAATTCAACCTATTCTTTTGAAAACAGACTTGTTTCTTGTGTTTAAGCAATTCATTTAGACCATCCATTCTTCTTTTCAAATCACCTTGTTCCTTTTTGAACAATTCACAAAGCTTTGTTTTTCTATCAAACTCAAAGTGTAAAGCAGTTTCACTCTTTTTGAAATAATCATTTTCAACTTTCAACTTTTTATTTTGTTGAAAAAGATTTGCATTATCTCGAAACAAAAAACTAATTTTCTGTTTTAACTCCTTGTTTCTAGTATAGGATTCTTTCAAACTATCATGCAATTTTATAATGAAAGATTCAAGATCATCATCACTTTCATCATCACTTTCAAATTGAGAGTTACAAGATGTTACCTCATCATCTCCAATGGCCATAAAAGCCAATTGAGCAGATTCTTCATCCTCTTCAATTTCACCATCGGAGTTGCACTCATTCCATGTGAATTGAAATTTGTTGAATCTTGATTTTCTTCCTTCTTTCTTCTTCATCACTGGACACTCACTTGCATAGTGTCCAGGTTGGCCGCATTCAAAGCACTTATCAGTTTGCTTTTTGTTGAACTCTAACTTCCCTTTGTTTCTCAAGTTGTTGGACTGATTCAGGAAGGAGTTGCAAGGTCCACCTTTTCTAAATCTCCTCTTGTTGAGTATTCTTTTGAAGTCTCCGTTGATGAGTGCAATATCACTATCATCACCTTCCATGTCATCTTCACTCACGGAGGCTGTATCATCTTCATCTTGTGAAACTTTCAGAGCAATATTCTTTCTCACTTTTGTGTCTTCTTCTTCCTGCACCTTGGACTTGAGTTTTAGCTCATAAGAAGTCAGTGAATTAATGAGAGATTCAATAGGCAAGGCATTTAGATCTTTGGCTTCCTCAATGGCAGTCACTTTACTCTCCCAATCCTTTGATAAAGCATTCAGAATTTTTCTATTTTTCTCACCTAAAGAGTATTCTTTTTCCAGCACCTCCAAATCCTTAATGAGGTCATTAAATCTACAATACATCTCATCAATGTTTTCATGAGGTTGCATCTTGAAGGATTCATACTTTGTAACTAGAATGGATTTCTTTTGTTCTCTAACATTCTCACTACCTTCATGAATTTCTCTTAGTTTATCCCAAATTTTCTTGGCTGACTTGCAGCCTTTGACTCTAGTAGATTCATTTGAGTCTAAAGCACAATATAACACATTCATGACTTTTGCATTTAATGTGAGATGAGCTCTATCCGCAGCAGTCAGTTCACTTCTTATTTTTGGTCTAGATCTCTGAGTATTTTCATCTATAAGAGAGGCATCATATGGACCTTCACTAATAATAAACCATAATTCAATATCAATAGATTGTAAAAAAATAATCATTCTTTCTTTCCAACTCACATAATTTGACCCATTAAACATAGGTGGTCTAATGACAGAATGTCCTTAAAAAAATATAGCATTGTTGGTTGTCATCTTTACTCCAAAGTCGATTGAGCTTAATCTCTAGGAGACCAAACTCTGATACCAATTGTAAGGCCCGAAAACAACATCTTTTCTAGGCGACCACACAATGGAGCAATTGATGAGAAAGCACAAGTGCTTGTGAGTAGAAGAGATAAACAATGTACAGATCATAAATGTAACAATAAGTAAATAAAAAGGAAAGAATTGCAAATCAATTAACTACCAAACTCCTCTTGAACTTGTAGATTAATTCAAACAAGCTACTTCAAATTGATGAATTACAATAACTCTTGTGTACAAAGGAAGGTTCACCTCCTCCTTGCCCCGAACTCCACTCGGTCAAGCCAGGACGTTTTACTATCCCTCAGGACAACCCTCACAGAGCTACACTCATGAAGTATTCACTCACAAATGAAAAGCTTACAATGAACCTCACACCACTAAGACTACAAATCTTCCTTGAAGAGTATTTTCTCACTAAAATCACTCTAGATCTTTTGTATCTTCAGTGTGCAAAAGTTATTTGAAGTATCTGACCAACCACTATTTATATAGGATCAAGAAAGTGCCTTATTAGTGCTTCCAACGAATAGAAAGTAGCTGAAGAGTCAACTAGCCGTTGGAGTGTCGGACGTCCGATAGCCCTGTTTTATGCGTCCGACAGCAGGCAGTGAGTTTAAGAGATTTTCTTCAATTCTTTCGGACGTCCGGTGCAAGCTTTTTGTGCGTCCGACAGCAAACAAAGAGATTTGAGAAATTATCTTGTTTCTATCGGACGTCCGGTAGAGACATATTCAGCGTCCGATAGTTTGTCGACTTCGAAGGATCCTATCGGACGTCCGAAGCATGCGTCCGAAGTTGTGCAATGATTATCGGACGTCCGGTAGAGACATATTCAGCGTCCGATAGTTTGTCGACTTCGAAGGATCCTATCGGACGTCCGAAGCATGCGTCCGAAGTTGTGCAATGATTATCGGACGTCCGGTACTGTCTTCTTGAGCGTCCGATAGGTTCAGTATACTCTGTCTTTTTCAAATGTGCTTAATCTTTGAACCTGATTTGTTTCATTACTGAAAAAGCCTTTGAGGAGATGTTAGCAACATCCATTTGTTTTGTAATCATCAAAAGTTAGGAACCAAGGTCAACAGATCGTTAGGTAGAACACAATGTATTCTCTAAAATGAACAATGTAAACTCTAGAATGAACAATTCATAACAAAAGAAAGTTATCAAATCATTGATAATCAATTGCCACATTGCATTACAATACTGTAGAGCTAATATTATCTAAGCCAAGCAAGAACTAATGGCGAGTATCAAACACACAAACACACTAACAAGGTTATCTTTAACATCCCAACTATACCTCTGATTTTGTTCATTTTCTAACAAATTCCCCGCTAAACCTCATCATGGTCCATCACCAAATTACCTTCACGTTTTTCATCCTTAAACCAAAATCAGTCATGCCTTCCCATTTCATCAAACAACTTTGACAAGTGGATTCATTGTCGACTCCATCTCTTCTTATTGGATTATATAACGACCAAACTAATAAAATTACTTTACAAACATAGTACAACATCTCTTTTGTAGGTTTATTAGACTCTACAATCTTGATTTTTGCTTTGTTCTCGTAGGAGCATATTTTCCATTCATATCTCGAATCCCTCGATTCTCCACCATTAATGTTAGAGCTTGACGTTCCTTCTTGGAAGAAAGGATCTTGCAACTTTCAATCTGTCAATTTTACTCTCTCTCTCTATATATATATATATATATATATATATATATATATATATCTTCTGAGGGATTAAAGATATTTGCCCTAAAGCCACATATGTATTTGACTATCAAAGGTGAGTTTTGGTATGATAATATGACTTGTAGATCTAACCAATGATGTTTTTCATGACTTGCATGAATTTGCCTCGCGTGTGTATCAACAGTCGTTAACAGAGGTTAACTCCATCCATTTTCCATATCAATTCAAACCACAAAGGGTTTATGTGGATATTTTGAAACTATACGCTGGTTTATTGACTTGGGCAAAACTATAAGAGGGTTTTCTATATTTTACTCTATAATTTATCTTAATACAATTTCCACTAGCAAATTTCTTAGAATATTGTTTAAAAAAAAGTCACACAAATGGGAGGATTGGGGGGCATTTTCTTCTTTTAGGGAGATACGGATACCAAAAAAAAAAATTTTTTTTATAGTTACAAAGATGTCACACATGGAATATACAATAGCCAAAATTGCACCTCCAATCTCTAAGGGATTGGAATTGATAAGGCCACACAATTATATTTTTTAAATGAATAGAGCCCTATTTTAACATCGTCCGACATAATAAATTGACAACCTTAATTATTGTGCACCTAACATGTGGACAGGCTTAGTGAAGGCCTTGAAACTTTCTTTAACAAAGAGGGAAAA
>NC_040039.1:4799800-4860068 GCF_003713205.1 Coffea eugenioides
AATTTCATTAACAGGAATTGAAGAGTAAGAGTCAGGAGAATAGTGATGAAGGAGTGGAGGGGATGTCACCGCATTTGGAGATTGTTCGCTGGATTCATTCACTTGAACCATTTGATGTTGGGGTCTCAATTCTTGCTCTTCAACTTTCTTTTCAACTACATCTTTAGATTCTTCTTCTCGAGACTCTTGCAGTAGCATGTCATTTGTCAGAATAATTGCACTCTCATCTTTCTCATGGTCGATAATAGTCGGTGAGGACAATTCTTCATAAACTGGAGAAATCAATTTGCTCGTTTTAAATGCCCATTCAAACCTTGCTTCTTTCATCTCTTCACTCATCTTTTGTGTCTCCTGTTGAAGTTGATATGTGTTAGTAGCTATTAATTCAACCATTTCTTCAAGAGATATACCTGACATGGATGACGGTTCTTGAGACTCTAGCTGTTGAAAATCTAGTGGCCCTGTTGTATAATTATAACTGGAGTTATCCCACCATCCTTGATCATACCCGTTTGGATTAGGGTTATACCACGTTTGAGACCATGGTGAAAAATCTCCATAATTATTGAGTAGGACACTCAGATTATCTTGATATTCGAGGCACATACCGGTCGAATGATCCCTGGCATAACAAATTTCACAGGTTGCAGCAGCCATTCTTTCTCTAATAGAGTTTAGTGCCTCTAAATATGCAAACTTAGAAAAAAAAATCAGTCTCATTGCCTTCCTCGGAAACAAAATCCAGTAAATCACCAAAATACGGAGTGTTAGAAGTCATAAACTATATAATAAAAAAAATAGAGGAAAAATAAAATAAAAAAAATAAAAATAAAAATAAGATGAACTCAAAAAGAAACAAATTAATCTAGCACCAGTCCCCGGCAACGGCGCCAAAAATTGACAGGTGCCGAACCTGTACAATAATAAATACCTACTCGAGAAAAATACAGATTTTGTATATAGCGGTGAGTAGGGTCGAATCCACAGGGACTGGGGATAATTCGTTTCTTCTAGAGTCCAAAGTATGAGGGGTTTTGGATTAAATGCTAACTAAATAAATTAACTGCAGAAAATAATTGATTAAGAGAAATAATTAAGGGAAAACTCTAGCCAAGGGTACACTTCAGAAATGGTTCAGGCACTGATCATTGATTCACAGATAATTCCACATTTATTAATAGATTAGTTATAGTTGTCATGCACGCGATAAACAACCAACCTTTCCTTAATTTCTCGATAGTTAAGGTACGACCGTTAACTATCTCTCTAACCCAAAAACAACCCTAGGTACGACCGTAGGATTTAATTTCTAGATTGCATTAATAATTAGAAAGGCCCAATCCTAACTAACAAACACGCTACGAGGGTTTGTTTAAGCTAGATCGTATGCTCCCCTGACATAAACCCAATTACGCCAGTTGCTACTAAGATAGAGATAACGAACAATTACGGATTCAATTACCTCTATTTAGCAAAATAGCCTATATGAATAATTAATTATTACGCACTAATCAATCATACACAAGGACTATAACAATTAAAAACAGGAAACACATAAATACCAATAAATGAGGAAGCGATTAAAATAATTTCGATCTCACAGTAATTGTTTAACCAAGTCTTCAGTTGTCCCCTTGACTAGAATTAAGAGGTTAGTCCTCCATTAATGGAGAACAACCATGCGAAAGAGCTAAGAAAAGAAAACTAAAACTATGCTAAAAGCCTAAACTAAAACTATTGATTGATATCAGTTCTCTGTACGTTTGTCTCCTTTTTAAAGCCAACAATGACTAAAGCTTCTTATCCCTGTGGTCCCCGCTGGAATTGAGAATCAAACCAAAGGTGGGGCTCTACCGAATTCCTTGCTTTTAGTTTCCTATTGCCCGTAGGACTCCAATCTCCTAATCAGCAAAGGAAATACAATCTCTTTGTAGCACCATGTGGGCCCGATTGTTTGAAATCCCAATTATCTCCAAAAAGTCCCTCATTTTTGTAGTTTTCTGTTTCACTTCCTGAAATTGAGTCCAATACCAAATATAAGTAAATATTAATAATTAAAATAATATTTGGCAAGGATAAAGGGGAAAATTAACAATAAAATAACCAACAATTAACACCCTATCAATTCCCCCCACACCTAAATCATGCTTGTCCTCAAGCATACTTCAACTCAGAGGTGCGATCGAGATACCCAGTATTTTACAGTAGTTCATACCAAAAATGGCATTCCAAATTCCCCAATAACCTCATCGAAATCAGAATATACCAATTCGACAATTCTCGCAGTTAAAATGCACTCATTCACTCCAAGTGTATAGGATATGTATATAGGATGGCTCTCAAATTAACACAATAGAATGACACTACCATAGGCTTGCTCATATATCATATCGCCACCACTTGCTTATGAATTTTAATGCAGCAATCAAGGGACTTTGAAAGGTTGTAATGGGGCTAGGGTGAGAGGGTAGGATAAAAAGGAGTCAAAGGGGTGTAAAAGATATAAAGAAAGTGCTCAGAAATTCATTACACAGATTCTTGCACATTGGGAACTTCAAGGCATCTCAACCATCACACAAGTGAAGTAAATTGGCACTTGCCACAACCTTCGACTTTTTCTTTCTCCTCTTTTCATTCATCTACTTCCCTTCTTTTTTTTTTCTTTTTTTTTTGTTTTTGTTTTTTTTTCAATAACTCCCAACCAGCACCATAAAAATCAACTTTACTTGCTGATTTCCTGCACTTTGTCTTCTTTTCACATTTCCCCTTTTTTTTCTTTTTTTTTTTTAATAGATAGGTGTACTGCCTTTCAAATAATACTCCAAAATTCTGTATAATGAAATCAAAGCACTTCTTCACACGAGGTTCAAAAAGAGAGTCTAAAAAAAAAGGTTTTACGGCTAGAAACTAGGGTCTCAAGCGAAGAATAAGGGTTAAGGCTCAACTTGGCTCTCTAGTGGTAAATAATCCAAGGGTTGGTTTTAAGAAAGTCCAAAAATGGCTCATTCCTAAGTGCCCTATCATTTCAACGCATTAAACTCATTTAAATGTGGTCTTGACATGCATAACCGAGCAAGTTCTAGAATGACAAACCATGTGCAATGACCACTCAAACAAACGAAAAATTAGGCCAAAAAATCGCACAAGTGGTCAAATTTATGTCAAGTTCAGCATATTCATCAATCAATTCATCATCGAGGAAAATAGAGCACCCATGGCATGAACTTGCTACTTATACTCATATCTCAATTGCATTCATCACCGTTTAAAGAAGGAAACTACTAAGCCAAGGAAAAATTTAATCAGACAACTAAAAACACAGTCAAAGCATAGTTAACCCTCCCCCACACCTAAACCTTACATTGCCCTCAATGTAAGCAAAGAAAGATCAAAACAGAGGTATGGGGGCAACGAAACTTCCCTGAAAACGGAGGAGGGCAGAAATGAACTACGACTGTGGAGGGAAAGGCGGACCTGTTCTTGCCCTTATTTGTTTGGTTTAGTCATTTGAAATCAGAGGGCAGGGTGGAGGCAAGGGAATGGTATTCCAAAGAAGTCAACAAATAGCCAACAAAGCAAATGGCAACTAAATACAGCTCCCAATCACAGACAAGTGCAGAAACGGAGAATAAACTCTCCCCAAAAGCTAATTAATCCTGTGAACAGCAAAATACTCCCCAAATACTACCAATTTAACCCAAAAATCAGTGAATTAGACAAATACAGTAAAATTCCCCCAAAAACTGATTAAGCAGGCCACCAAAGTGAGAACCTCCCCCTAATAACCCTGGTCGAACACAAAATATACCTAATACGCAACAATCAACCACAGATATGGCACGACACCCAAACAAGCACAAAATTTCTGTCTTCAGCTAACAAATAAGAAGAATCTGGCCTCAGCTACGAAAATGAATTCTGGCATCAGCTGATAAAAACTACTAAACTGGCCTCAGCTAATCAGCGACAGAAAAATAAAGAAAGAATTCACCGGGGCGTTTTACTGGCCGTGGGTGAAGTGGAGAGAGCGCGCAAGGTGTCCGCTGGTGCTGATAGTTGAGCTGTGCTGGGAGGGCAGGCGCCGCGCGCCTGAGTTTCGCGTCGGGGTTGCGATGGACGGCGTGCGGAGTGCCAGGCGGAGTCGCACGCGATGGGGCGAGCTGCGCGCGCGGTGGGCTGCTGTGCGGCTGGTGCGAGCGCTGCCTGGAGGCGGCGCGATCTGCCAGTTCGCGCGCAAGGGGGCGGTGTGGTCGCGCGCACGGCTGGTCCGGCGAGCGGCGGCGCGAAGCGAGGTGATCGGGCGGCGCGATGGGCGGCGGCCGATCGTGGCTGTGGTGTTGGGCTGCGGCGATCGACCGGCGGGCAGTGGGTTGAGATGCGGCGGCGGACAAGGAGAAAAGAAGGAAGAAGAAAAAGAAAAGAAAGAAGGAAGAAGAAGAAAGAAAAAGAAAAGAAAGGAGAAGAAAAAGAGAGTAGGGCTTCGTGCCCTTTGAAAAATTGTTTAGCTTTTTTTTTTTTGCATTTGGTAAGGGCAATTTCGTCTTTTCACCACCCTTTTTTTTTGTTTTTTTAAACAAGCAACCCCTGTCTCAGGCGTGGGCACGCTCAACTGCACGAAATTTCTTCCCCTCAGGCGTGATCACCTGGCGTGGGCACGCTTAACTGCTATAGAGTCCTCAGAACCTGCACGAAAATTTCTTCCCCTCAGGCATGACCACCTGGCGTGGGCACGCTTAACTGCTAATTTCCTGTCACCAAACATCAAACTATTAATTGACACTAACACTTAACTAAAACTTCAAAAATGCATGAAAACTGAAACAAATAGTCTTGGGTTGCCTCCCAAGTAGCGTCTTTCTTTAATGTCTTTGGCTAGACATTTTCATGTGTATTCATGGAGGATAAAATCTTGTGACTCGTTTCAGTGCTTCATCTTTTATGTAATCCTGATAGCCCTCGTAAATAGAGTAATTCTTGGGCACACGAGCTACGGGCTTCCATGGACTAGTAAATGGCACCAAACAAACAAGTGATGATCTTAAATCTTCACTCACTCCTCCATCAAGAGCACTTATTGGTTCGAGATATTTTGCCATCATGACTCTTAATTTATTCCTGGCATGAAATTCAAAATCGTCTGGTATAATAAAATCAATCTCACTAACAGGAATTAAAGAATAAGAGTCAGGAAAATATTGATCAAGGAATGGAGGAGATGTCACCGCATTTGGAGATTGTTCACTGGATTCATTCACTTGAACCATTTGATGTTGGGGTCTCAATTCTTGCTCTTCAACTTTCTTTTCAACTACATCTTTAGATTCTTCTTCTTGAGACTCTTGCAGTACCATGTCATTTGTCAGAATAATTGCACTCTCATCTTCCTCATGGTCGATAATAGTCGGTGAGGGCAATTCTTCATAAACTGGAGAAATCAATTTGCTCGTTTTAAATGCCCATTCAAGCCTTGCTTCTTTCATCTCTTTACTCATCCTTTGTGTCTCCTGTTGAAGTTGATGTACCTCCTGTTGAATTTGATATGTGTTAGTAGCTATTAATTCAACTATTTCTTCAAGAGACATACCTGATATGGATGACGGTTCTTGAGACTCTAGCTGTTGAAAATCTAGTGGCCCTGTTGTATAATTATAACTGGAGTTATCCCACCATCCTTGATCATACCCGTTTGGATTAGGGTTATACCACGTTTGAGACCATGGTGAAAAATCTCCATAATTATTGAGTGGGACACTCAGATTATCTTGATATTCGAGGCACATACCGGTCGAATGATCCCTGGCATAACAAATTTCACAGGTTGCAGCAGCCATTCTTTCTCTAATAGAGTTTAGTGCCTCTAAATATGCAAACTTAGAAAAAAAAATCAGTCTCATTGCCTTCCTCGGAAACAAAATCCAGTAAATCACCAAAATACGGAGTGTTAGAAGTCATAAACTATATAATAAAAAAAATAGAGGAAAAATAAAATAAAATAAATAAAAATAAAAATAAGATGAACTCAAAAAGAAACAAATTAATCTAGCACCAGTCCCCGGCAACGGCACCAAAAATTGACAGGTGCCGAACCTGTACAATAATAAATACCTACTCGAGAAAAATACAGATTTTGTATATAGCGGTGAGTAGGGTCGAATCCACAGGGACTGGGGATAATTCGTTTCTTCTAGAGTCCAAAGTATGAGGGGTTTTGGATTAAATGCTAACTAAATAAATTAACTGCAGAAAATAATTGATTAAGAGAAATAATTAAGGGAAAACTCTAGCCAAGGGTACACTTCAGAAATGGTTCAGGCACTGATCATTGATTCACAGATAATTCCACATTTATTAATAGATTAGTTATAGTTGTCATGCACGCGATAAACAACCAACCTTTCCTTAATTTCTCGATAGTTAAGGTACGACCGTTAACTATCTCTCTAACCCAAAAACAACCCTAGGTACGACCGTAGGATTTAATTTCTAGATTGCATTAATAATTAGAAAGGCCCAATCCTAACTAACAAACACGCTACGAGGGTTTGTTTAAGCTAGATCGTATGCTCCCCTGACATAAACCCAATTACGCCAGTTGCTACTAAGATAGAGATAACGAACAATTACGGATTCAATTACCTCTATTTAGCAAAATAGCCTATATGAATAATTAATTATTACGCACTAATCAATCATACACAAGGACTATAACAATTAAAAACAGGAAACACATAAATACCAATAAATGAGGAAGCGATTAAAATAATTTCGATCTCACAGTAATTGTTGAACCAAGTCTTCAGTTGTCCCCTTGACTAGAATTAAGAGGTTAGTCCTCCATTAATGGAGAACAACCATGCGAAAGAGCTAAGAAAAGAAAACTAAAACTATGCTAAAAGCCTAAACTAAAACTATTGATTGATATCAGTTCTCTGTACGTTTGTCTCCTTTTTAAAGCCAACAATGACTAAAGCTTCTTATCCCTGTGGTCCCCGCTGGAATTGAGAATCAAACCAAAGGTGGGGCTCTACCGAATTCCTTGCTTTTAGTTTCCTATTGCCCGTAGGACTCCAATCTCCTAATCAGCAAAGGAAATACAATCTCTTTGTAGCACCATGTGGGCCCGATTGTTTGAAATCCCAATTATCTCCAAAAAGTCCCTCATTTTTGTAGTTTTCTGTTTCACTTCCTGAAATTGAGTCCAATACCAAATATAAGTAAATATTAATAATTAAAATAATATTTGGCAAGGATAAAGGGGAAAATTAACAATAAAATAACCAACAATTAACACCCTATCAATTCCCCCCACACCTAAATCATGCTTGTCCTCAAGCATACTTCAACTCAGAGGTGCGATCGAGATACCCAGTATTTTACAGTAGTTCATACCAAAAATGGCATTCCAAATTCCCCAATAACCTCATCGAAATCAGAATATACCAATTCGACAATTCTCGCAGTTAAAATGCACTCATTCACTCCAAGTGTATAGGATATGTATATAGGATGGCTCTCAAATTAACACAATAGAATGACACTACCATAGGCTTGCTCATATATCATATCGCCACCACTTGCTTATGAATTTTAATGCAGCAATCAAGGGACTTTGAAAGGTTGTAATGGGGCTAGGGTGAGAGGGTAGGATAAAAAGGAGTCAAAGGGGTGTAAAAGATATAAAGAAAGTGCTCAGAAATTCATTACACAGATTCTTGCACATTGGGAACTTCAAGGCATCTCAACCATCACACAAGTGAAGTAAATTGGCACTTGCCACAACCTTCGACTTTTTCTTTCTCCTCTTTTCATTCATCTACTTCCCTTCTTTTTTTTTTCTTTTTTTTTTGTTTTTGTTTTTTTTTCAATAACTCCCAACCAGCACCATAAAAATCAACTTTACTTGCTGATTTCCTGCACTTTGTCTTCTTTTCACATTTCCCCTTTTTTTTCTTTTTTTTTTTTAATAGATAGGTGTACTGCCTTTCAAATAATACTCCAAAATTCTGTATAATGAAATCAAAGCACTTCTTCACACGAGGTTCAAAAAGAGAGTCTAAAAAAAAAGGTTTTACGGCTAGAAACTAGGGTCTCAAGCGAAGAATAAGGGTTAAGGCTCAACTTGGCTCTCTAGTGGTAAATAATCCAAGGGTTGGTTTTAAGAAAGTCCAAAAATGGCTCATTCCTAAGTGCCCTATCATTTCAACGCATTAAACTCATTTAAATGTGGTCTTGACATGCATAACCGAGCAAGTTCTAGAATGACAAACCATGTGCAATGACCACTCAAACAAACGAAAAATTAGGCCAAAAAATCGCACAAGTGGTCAAATTTATGTCAAGTTCAGCATATTCATCAATCAATTCATCATCGAGGAAAATAGAGCACCCATGGCATGAACTTGCTACTTATACTCATATCTCAATTGCATTCATCACCGTTTAAAGAAGGAAACTACTAAGCCAAGGAAAAATTTAATCAGACAACTAAAAACACAGTCAAAGCATAGTTAACCCTCCCCCACACCTAAACCTTACATTGCCCTCAATGTAAGCAAAGAAAGATCAAAACAGAGGTATGGGGGCAACGAAACTTCCCTGAAAACGGAGGAGGGCAGAAATGAACTACGACTGTGGAGGGAAAGGCGGACCTGTTCTTGCCCTTATTTGTTTGGTTTAGTCATTTGAAATCAGAGGGCAGGGTGGAGGCAAGGGAATGGTATTCCAAAGAAGTCAACAAATAGCCAACAAAGCAAATGGCAACTAAATACAGCTCCCAATCACAGACAAGTGCAGAAACGGAGAATAAACTCTCCCCAAAAGCTAATTAATCCTGTGAACAGCAAAATACTCCCCAAATACTACCAATTTAACCCAAAAATCAGTGAATTAGACAAATACAGTAAAATTCCCCCAAAAACTGATTAAGCAGGCCACCAAAGTGAGAACCTCCCCCTAATAACCCTGGTCGAACACAAAATATACCTAATACGCAACAATCAACCACAGATATGGCACGACACCCAAACAAGCACAAAATTTCTGTCTTCAGCTAACAAATAAGAAGAATCTGGCCTCAGCTACGAAAATGAATTCTGGCATCAGCTGATAAAAACTACTAAACTGGCCTCAGCTAATCAGCGACAGAAAAATAAAGAAAGAATTCACCGGGGCGTTTTACTGGCCGTGGGTGAAGTGGAGAGAGCGCGCAAGGTGTCCGCTGGTGCTGATAGTTGAGCTGTGCTGGGAGGGCAGGCGCCGCGCGCCTGAGTTTCGCGTCGGGGTTGCGATGGACGGCGTGCGGAGTGCCAGGCGGAGTCGCACGCGATGGGGCGAGCTGCGCGCGCGGTGGGCTGCTGTGCGGCTGGTGCGAGCGCTGCCTGGAGGCGGCGCGATCTGCCAGTTCGCGCGCAAGGGGGCGGTGTGGTCGCGCGCACGGCTGGTCCGGCGAGCGGCGGCGCGAAGCGAGGTGATCGGGCGGCGCGATGGGCGGCGGCCGATCGTGGCTGTGGTGTTGGGCTGCGGCGATCGACCGGCGGGCAGTGGGTTGAGATGCGGCGGCGGACAAGGAGAAAAGAAGGAAGAAGAAAAAGAAAAGAAAGAAGGAAGAAGAAGAAAGAAAAAGAAAAGAAAGGAGAAGAAAAAGAGAGTAGGGCTTCGTGCCCTTTGAAAAATTGTTTAGCTTTTTTTTTTTTGCATTTGGTAAGGGCAATTTCGTCTTTTCACCACCCTTTTTTTTTGTTTTTTTAAACAAGCAACCCCTGTCTCAGGCGTGGGCACGCTCAACTGCACGAAATTTCTTCCCCTCAGGCGTGATCACCTGGCGTGGGCACGCTTAACTGCTATAGAGTCCTCAGAACCTGCACGAAAATTTCTTCCCCTCAGGCATGACCACCTGGCGTGGGCACGCTTAACTGCTAATTTCCTGTCACCAAACATCAAACTATTAATTGACACTAACACTTAACTAAAACTTCAAAAATGCATGAAAACTGAAACAAATAGTCTTGGGTTGCCTCCCAAGTAGCGTCTTTCTTTAATGTCTTTGGCTAGACATTTTCATGTGTATTCATGGAGGATAAAATCTTGTGACTCGTTTCAGTGCTTCATCTTTTATGTAATCCTGATAGCCCTCGTAAATAGAGTAATTCTTGGGCACACGAGCTACGGGCTTCCATGGACTAGTAAATGGCACCAAACAAACAAGTGATGATCTTAAATCTTCACTCACTCCTCCATCAAGAGCACTTATTGGTTCGAGATATTTTGCCATCATGACTCTTAATTTATTCCTGGCATGAAATTCAAAATCGTCTGGTATAATAAAATCAATCTCACTAACAGGAATTAAAGAATAAGAGTCAGGAAAATATTGATCAAGGAATGGAGGAGATATCACCGCATTTGAAGATTGTTCACTGGATTCATTCACTTGAACCATTTGATGTTGGGGTCTCAATTCTTGCTCTTCAACTTTCTTTTCAACTACATCTTTAGATTCTTCTTCTTGAGACTCTTGCAGTACCATGTCATTTGTCAGAATAATTGCACTCTCATCTTCCTCATGGTCGATAATAGTCGGTGAGGGCAATTCTTCATAAACTGGAGAAATCAATTTGCTCGTTTTAAATGCCCATTCAAGCCTTGCTTCTTTCATCTCTTTACTCATCCTTTGTGTCTCCTGTTGAAGTTGATGTACCTCCTGTTGAATTTGATATGTGTTAGTAGCTATTAATTCAACTATTTCTTCAAGAGACATACCTGATATGGATGACGGTTCTTGAGACTCTAGCTGTTGAAAATCTAGTGGCCCTGTTGTATAATTATAACTGGAGTTATCCCACCATCCTTGATCATACCCGTTTGGATTAGGGTTATACCACGTTTGAGACCATGGTGAAAAATCTCCATAATTATTGAGTGGGACACTCAGATTATCTTGATATTCGAGGCACATACCGGTCGAATGATCCCTGGCATAACAAATTTCACAGGTTGCAGCAGCCATTCTTTCTCTAATAGAGTTTAGTGCCTCTAAATATGCAAACTTAGAAAAAAAAATCAGTCTCATTGCCTTCCTCGGAAACAAAATCCAGTAAATCACCAAAATACGGAGTGTTAGAAGTCATAAACTATATAATAAAAAAAATAGAGGAAAAATAAAATAAAAAAAATAAAAATAAAAATAAGATGAACTCAAAAAGAAACAAATTAATCTAGCACCAGTCCCCGGCAACGGCGCCAAAAATTGACAGGTGCCGAACCTGTACAATAATAAATACCTACTCGAGAAAAATACAGATTTTGTATATAGCGGTGAGTAGGGTCGAATCCACAGGGACTGGGGATAATTCGTTTCTTCTAGAGTCCAAAGTATGAGGGGTTTTGGATTAAATGCTAACTAAATAAATTAACTGCAGAAAATAATTGATTAAGAGAAATAATTAAGGGAAAACTCTAGCCAAGGGTACACTTCAGAAATGGTTCAGGCACTGATCATTGATTCACAGATAATTCCACATTTATTAATAGATTAGTTATAGTTGTCATGCACGCGATAAACAACCAACCTTTCCTTAATTTCTCGATAGTTAAGGTACGACCGTTAACTATCTCTCTAACCCAAAAACAACCCTAGGTACGACCGTAGGATTTAATTTCTAGATTGCATTAATAATTAGAAAGGCCCAATCCTAACTAACAAACACGCTACGAGGGTTTGTTTAAGCTAGATCGTATGCTCCCCTGACATAAACCCAATTACGCCAGTTGCTACTAAGATAGAGATAACGAACAATTACGGATTCAATTACCTCTATTTAGCAAAATAGCCTATATGAATAATTAATTATTACGCACTAATCAATCATACACAAGGACTATAACAATTAAAAACAGGAAACACATAAATACCAATAAATGAGGAAGCGATTAAAATAATTTCGATCTCACAGTAATTGTTGAACCAAGTCTTCAGTTGTCCCCTTGACTAGAATTAAGAGGTTAGTCCTCCATTAATGGAGAACAACCATGCGAAAGAGCTAAGAAAAGAAAACTAAAACTATGCTAAAAGCCTAAACTAAAACTATTGATTGATATCAGTTCTCTGTACGTTTGTCTCCTTTTTAAAGCCAACAATGACTAAAGCTTCTTATCCCTGTGGTCCCCGCTGGAATTGAGAATCAAACCAAAGGTGGGGCTCTACCGAATTCCTTGCTTTTAGTTTCCTCTTGCCCGTAGGACTCCAATCTCCTAATCAGCAAAGGAAATACAATCTCTTTGTAGCACCATGTGGGCCCGATTGTTTGAAATCCCAATTATCTCCAAAAAGTCCCTCATTTTTGTAGTTTTCTGTTTCACTTCCTGAAATTGAGTCCAATACCAAATATAAGTAAATATTAATAATTAAAATAATATTTGGCAAGGATAAAGGGGAAAATTAACAATAAAATAACCAACAATTAACACCCTATCAATTCCCCCCACACCTAAATCATGCTTGTCCTCAAGCATACTTCAACTCAGAGGTGCGATCGAGATACCCAGTATTTTACAGTAGTTCATACCAAAAATGGCATTCCAAATTCCCCAATAACCTCATCGAAATCAGAATATACCAATTCGACAATTCTCGCAGTTAAAATGCACTCATTCACTCCAAGTGTATAGGATATGTATATAGGATGGCTCTCAAATTAACACAATAGAATGACACTACCATAGGCTTGCTCATATATCATATCGCCACCACTTGCTTATGAATTTTAATGCAGCAATCAAGGGACTTTGAAAGGTTGTAATGGGGCTAGGGTGAGAGGGTAGGATAAAAAGGAGTCAAAGGGGTGTAAAAGATATAAAGAAAGTGCTCAGAAATTCATTACACAGATTCTTGCACATTGGGAACTTCAAGGCATCTCAACCATCACACAAGTGAAGTAAATTGGCACTTGCCACAACCTTCGACTTTTTCTTTCTCCTCTTTTCATTCATCTACTTCCCTTCTTTTTTTTTTCTTTTTTTTTTGTTTTTGTTTTTTTTTCAATAACTCCCAACCAGCACCATAAAAATCAACTTTACTTGCTGATTTCCTGCACTTTGTCTTCTTTTCACATTTCCCCTTTTTTTTCTTTTTTTTTTTTAATAGATAGGTGTACTGCCTTTCAAATAATACTCCAAAATTCTGTATAATGAAATCAAAGCACTTCTTCACACGAGGTTCAAAAAGAGAGTCTAAAAAAAAAGGTTTTACGGCTAGAAACTAGGGTCTCAAGCGAAGAATAAGGGTTAAGGCTCAACTTGGCTCTCTAGTGGTAAATAATCCAAGGGTTGGTTTTAAGAAAGTCCAAAAATGGCTCATTCCTAGGTGCCCTATCATTTCAACGCATTAAACTCATTTAAATGTGGTCTTGACATGCATAACCGAGCAAGTTCTAGAATGACAAACCATGTGCAATGACCACTCAAACAAACGAAAAATTAGGCCCAAAAATCGCACAAGTGGTCAAATTTATGTCAAGTTCAGCATATTCATCAATCAATTCATCATCGAGGAAAATAGAGCACCCATGGCATGAACTTGCTACTTATACTCATATCTCAATTGCATTCATCACCGTTTAAAGAAGGAAACTACTAAGCCAAGGAAAAATTTAATCAGACAACTAAAAACACAGTCAAAGCATAGTTAACCCTCCCCCACACCTAAACCTTACATTGCCCTCAATGTAAGCAAAGAAAGATCAAAACAGAGGTATGGGGGCAACGAAACTTCCCTGAAAACGGAGGAGGGCAGAAATGAACTACGACTGTGGAGGGAAAGGCGGACCTGTTCTTGCCCTTATTTGTTTGGTTTAGTCATTTGAAATCAGAGGGCAGGGTGGAGGCAAGGGAATGGTATTCCAAAGAAGTCAACAAATAGCCAACAAAGCAAATGGCAACTAAATACAGCTCCCAATCACAGACAAGTGCAGAAACGGAGAATAAACTCTCCCCAAAAGCTAATTAATCCTGTGAACAGCAAAATACTCCCCAAATACTACCAATTTAACCCAAAAATCAGTGAATTAGACAAATACAGTAAAATTCCCCCAAAAACTGATTAAGCAGGCCACCAAAGTGAGAACCTCCCCCTAATAACCCTGGTCGAACACAAAATATACCTAATACGCAACAATCAACCACAGATATGGCACGACACCCAAACAAGCACAAAATTTCTGTCTTCAGCTAACAAATAAGAAGAATCTGGCCTCAGCTACGAAAATGAATTCTGGCATCAGCTGATAAAAACTACTAAACTGGCCTCAGCTAATCAGCGACAGAAAAATAAAGAAAGAATTCACCGGGGCGTTTTACTGGCCGTGGGTGAAGTGGAGAGAGCGCGCAAGGTGTCCGCTGGTGCTGATAGTTGAGCTGTGCTGGGAGGGCAGGCGCCGCGCGCCTGAGTTTCGCGTCGGGGTTGCGATGGACGGCGTGCGGAGTGCCAGGCGGAGTCGCACGCGATGGGGCGAGCTGCGCGCGCGGTGGGCTGCTGTGCGGCTGGTGCGAGCGCTGCCTGGAGGCGGCGCGATCTGCCAGTTCGCGCGCAAGGGGGCGGTGTGGTCGCGCGCACGGCTGGTCCGGCGAGCGGCGGCGCGAAGCGAGGTGATCGGGCGGCGCGATGGGCGGCGGCCGATCGTGGCTGTGGTGTTGGGCTGCGGCGATCGACCGGCGGGCAGTGGGTTGAGATGCGGCGGCGGACAAGGAGAAAAGAAGGAAGAAGAAAAAGAAAAGAAAGAAGGAAGAAGAAGAAAGAAAAAGAAAAGAAAGGAGAAGAAAAAGAGAGTAGGGCTTCGTGCCCTTTGAAAAATTGTTTAGCTTTTTTTTTTTTGCATTTGGTAAGGGCAATTTCGTCTTTTCACCACCCTTTTTTTTTGTTTTTTTAAACAAGCAACCCCTGTCTCAGGCGTGGGCACGCTCAACTGCACGAAATTTCTTCCCCTCAGGCGTGATCACCTGGCGTGGGCACGCTTAACTGCTATAGAGTCCTCAGAACCTGCACGAAAATTTCTTCCCCTCAGGCATGACCACCTGGCGTGGGCACGCTTAACTGCTAATTTCCTGTCACCAAACATCAAACTATTAATTGACACTAACACTTAACTAAAACTTCAAAAATGCATGAAAACTGAAACAAATAGTCTTGGGTTGCCTCCCAAGTAGCGTCTTTCTTTAATGTCTTTGGCTAGACATTTTCATGTGTATTCATGGAGGATAAAATCTTGTGACTCGTTTCAGTGCTTCATCTTTTATGTAATCCTGATAGCCCTCGTAAATAGAGTAATTCTTGGGCACACGAGCTACGGGCTTCCATGGACTAGTAAATGGCACCAAACAAACAAGTGATGATCTTAAATCTTCACTCACTCCTCCATCAAGAGCACTTATTGGTTCGAGATATTTTGCCATCATGACTCTTAATTTATTCCTGGCATGAAATTCAAAATCGTCTGGTATAATAAAATCAATCTCACTAACAGGAATTAAAGAATAAGAGTCAGGAAAATATTGATCAAGGAATGGAGGAGATGTCACCGCATTTGGAGATTGTTCACTGGATTCATTCACTTGAACCATTTGATGTTGGGGTCTCAATTCTTGCTCTTCAACTTTCTTTTCAACTACATCTTTAGATTCTTCTTCTTGAGACTCTTGCAGTACCATGTCATTTGTCAGAATAATTGCACTCTCATCTTCCTCATGGTCGATAATAGTCGGTGAGGGCAATTCTTCATAAACTGGAGAAATCAATTTGCTCGTTTTAAATGCCCATTCAAGCCTTGCTTCTTTCATCTCTTTACTCATCCTTTGTGTCTCCTGTTGAAGTTGATGTACCTCCTGTTGAATTTGATATGTGTTAGTAGCTATTAATTCAACTATTTCTTCAAGAGACATACCTGACATGGATGACGGTTCTTGAGACTCTAGCTGTTGAAAATCTAGTGGCCCTGTTGTATAATTATAACTGGAGTTATCCCACCATCCTTGATCATACCCGTTTGGATTAGGGTTATACCACGTTTGAGACCATGGTGAAAAATCTCCATAATTATTGAGTGGGACACTCAGATTATCTTGATATTCGAGGCACATACCGGTCGAATGATCCCTGGCATAACAAATTTCACAGGTTGCAGCAGCCATTCTTTCTCTAATAGAGTTTAGTGCCTCTAAATATGCAAACTTAGAAAAAAAAATCAGTCTCATTGCCTTCCTCGGAAACAAAATCCAGTAAATCACCAAAATACGGAGTGTTAGAAGTCATAAACTATATAATAAAAAAAATAGAGGAAAAATAAAATAAAATAAATAAAAATAAAAATAAGATGAACTCAAAAAGAAACAAATTAATCTAGCACCAGTCCCCGGCAACGGCACCAAAAATTGACAGGTGCCGAACCTGTACAATAATAAATACCTACTCGAGAAAAATACAGATTTTGTATATAGCGGTGAGTAGGGTCGAATCCACAGGGACTGGGGATAATTCGTTTCTTCTAGAGTCCAAAGTATGAGGGGTTTTGGATTAAATGCTAACTAAATAAATTAACTGCAGAAAATAATTGATTAAGAGAAATAATTAAGGGAAAACTCTAGCCAAGGGTACACTTCAGAAATGGTTCAGGCACTGATCATTGATTCACAGATAATTCCACATTTATTAATAGATTAGTTATAGTTGTCATGCACGCGATAAACAACCAACCTTTCCTTAATTTCTCGATAGTTAAGGTACGACCGTTAACTATCTCTCTAACCCAAAAACAACCCTAGGTACGACCGTAGGATTTAATTTCTAGATTGCATTAATAATTAGAAAGGCCCAATCCTAACTAACAAACACGCTACGAGGGTTTGTTTAAGCTAGATCGTATGCTCCCCTGACATAAACCCAATTACGCCAGTTGCTACTAAGATAGAGATAACGAACAATTACGGATTCAATTACCTCTATTTAGCAAAATAGCCTATATGAATAATTAATTATTGCGCACTAATCAATCATACACAAGGACTATAACAATTAAAAACAGGAAACACATAAATACCAATAAATGAGGAAGCGATTAAAATAATTTCGATCTCACAGTAATTGTTGAACCAAGTCTTCAGTTGTCCCCTTGACTAGAATTAAGAGGTTAGTCCTCCATTAATGGAGAACAATCATGCGAAAGAGCTAAGAAAAGAAAACTAAAACTATGCTAAAAGCCTAAACTAAAACTATTGATTGATATCAGTTCTCTGTACGTTTGTCTCCTTTTTAAAGCCAACAATGACTAAAGCTTCTTATCCCTGTGGTCCCCGCTGGAATTGAGAATCAAACCAAAGGTGGGGCTCTACCGAATTCCTTGCTTTTAGTTCCTATTGCCCGTAGGACTCCAATCTCCTAATCAGCAAAGGAAATGCAATCTCTTTGTAGCACCATGTGGGCCCGGTTGTTTGAAATCCCAATTATCTCCTAAAAGTCCCTCATTTTTGTAGTTTTCTGTTTCACTTCCTGAAATTGAGTCCAATACCAAATATAAGTAAATATTAATAATTAAAACAATATTTGGCAAGGATAAATGGGAAAATTAACAATAGAATAACCAACAATTAACACCCTATCAGTATCGAAAGTGTATACACTATCACTGTTGGATCCATGACACATATTCAAAAATTAAATTTCAAATTCAAAATTTACATAGTTATCTCCACACATGTAACAAATATGGATTATTCATATTCACAAACTCAGAGAACGAATCTATCATACTTATTAATTGATTTTGATTAACATTGACTAAACAATAAGTATATATTCATTAACTGATTTTGATTAACGTTAACTAAATAATTAGTACTACTATGATTAATTTTAGCACTCATACTTTAGCAAGAAACCCACAAACCAAACGTCTCGTCAAATTATAACATGTAAAAATTCTACAACGAATCTTTTGTCTTACTTTTTATCTGTGCTAATTTCTGTCTCATCTTTTATTATATTACTATTTCTTTTTTATAAACATCACGTTTTAGTTTCTTTTTTTCGTTAAAATTCAATAACTATTAATTGAGCCCAAAGCCCAGATCCAAAGTCCAAAGCCCGAACCCTTGCCCGATACCCCTGTAACAAGTTATCCCCTCCCCTCCTCCCCTGCTCCACTCCGGAGAAACAATCCACCAAATTCAACAGTGTTCCCAGATGCTGATGATTTCAAGAATCAAATGGGTTCTCCAAAATTCCCTTTTCTGCCACCACCACCCCTTCAAAAGCCCATCTTTTCTCCTGAAAACACCAGTAAAAAATCCTCGGTTTTTGGCTGCTAAACCCACAACCTAGTCATCAGCATTGCCAGATACGAAGCTTGAAATCAGAAGCTACTTCTGCTACTGCTTATTCTTCTTCTGGTGAAATTCACGTGATCGTGGGACCCATGTTTGCCGGAAAAACTTCCGCTCTTCTCAGGAGGATTAGACCGAGAGTAGTATATGGAAGGTAAGGTTCCCCTTTCTTTCAATTTTCAATTTCACAGTTGTTTTACTAATTACCATATCTTGATTAGCATCGCTTTTATTCTTAATAATCTTGCACTTTTTACTTAGTTTGTCAAATTCTTAGTGGAAACTGCATGCTCTGACTTATAAACACTTGACAAATTGCTGAAGTAGTACAGCAAAAAGTACTAATGTATGTGGGTTTTGTGCTGTATTATACGTGCTTGGGTAAGAGCCGTATTGATTATTTGCCGTATTAAAACAAAAAAATTTTCTTTTAGGCTGTATAATTTTTACAAATATATGTGGGTTCTGCACGAGGGATGGATACAAGTATATAATTGTTTATATAGCTGAAGTAAATGGTATCAATGTAGGCCACGAGAGTAATTTTTCCAGTGAAGACTGTTTGTCAATTAGTGAACGTTTTTATATATCATAAATAACTAAAGGCTAAAGTTTTGTCTTTTGTAAGACTCTTGGAGGGATTTTCAGACAACAACTTGAGCATATTATGTGATTGTAATTACTGGTATTAATACAACTAGAATGAATAATTTTTTCCAGATCCTGTTCCGCTTCTTTGAAGAAGAACAAGGGAACTAGAGTTGTTCTTGCTGTCAAATTAAATCATCGTTGATGACATTCCCAGTTTTCAGGCTGATGCTAGAAAGATTACCCTTCAGTTGGATGAGACTTTGAAGGATTACTGTTTTCAGGAACGGTAGTGGAGGCTGTTCAGATATTATGCCAGGCAGGGGTTCAAGTAGAATCAGAAATCTTAATCTAGCCCACACTCTTTTTTTCAATAAGTTGCAAATGAAAAGCTTGGTCTCATGGAATTTGATGATTATAGGTTATGTGCAGAAAGGTTTGGAAGAGGTGGGCTTGAGCATGTTCCATAAGCTGAGAAAAAATGGTTTGATACCAGACCATTATACCTTTGGATCAATCTTTAGGGCTCATGCTTCTTTAGCAATCCTGGAACAGGGCAGGCAAGCCCATGCTCAGTGGATCAAGTGCCAAATTTGTGGAAACCTTGTAGTTAATAGTGCTCTCATGGATATGTATTTCAAGTGCAGTAGGCTCTCTGTAGGGGATCTTGTATTTGAGAAGTTTCTAGATAGAAATGTTGTTACCTGGTCTACTTTGATATCTGGATCAACATGGAAGAGTGGTAGAGGTTATAGAATCCTTGCATAGGATGTTAGATGAAGGTTTTAGTCCCAACCATGTTACATTTCTTGCTGTTCTTGCTGCTTGTAACCATGGAGGTTTGGTGAACAGAGGCTGGGAGTACTTTACCTCAATGACTAGAGATTGCAGATTTCAGCCAAAGGGAAATTGATCTGTTAGGGCCTGCTGGTAGGTTAGTGGATGCTTATGAGTTTGTCATGAGTTCACCTTGTAAGGAGCACCCTTTTGTATGGGGTGTTTTACTTGGGGCTTGTAAGATTCATGGAAATATGGACTTGGCAAAGCTTGCAGCGAAGAACTTCTTTGAGTTGGAATCCAAAAGTGCTGGAAAATATGTTGTCTTATCAAATGCTTATGCTTCTTTTGGTTTGTGGGATAATGTAGCCGAGCTTAGGAGTGTGATGAATGAATCTGAGATGAAGAAGGAGCCTGGTCATAGCATGATTGAAATTCAAAGGGAGGCTCACTTTTTCTTTATGGAGCATAACACTCATGAGAAAACTGAGGAGTTATCAGTTAAATGAAGGTCTGACTTGTGTCCTGAAAGATATGGGGTATATTCCTCATGCCAAGTAATTAGTTGACAGGATTAAGTTTGAGCTATGCCATCATATATGCAGCTAATACAGTAGATTGGGTTGCTGCTTTTTAGGAGGGGGGAACTTCTGAAAGCTTTAAATTCTTGGACTCTACTTCATCCTCAGTGTCATGCATACTAATTTTTTTATAATTAGAGAAGAAGATAAACATTTCTATGGTCATTATATTTCCTCTAATGGTTAGGAAAAGACCTATATGTGAAATATGTAGGAAAGATTCAGAAGGGTCTTTGCCATTACATCATATTGAAGACCTTTTGGATATTGATAAATATTCAGATCATATTCAGGTGATGCTGGAAGTTATTCAGGAGTCGAGCTTCACGGTGGATGTTTGAACTTTTTATGCAGAGGTTTATGGATTGAATGTATCAGAGTTAGTAGAAACTGGCACTTGGTAAATCATGTCGCTTGAGATGCCATTTCTTCCATTCGAGTTCTTTATGTGCTTTTTGTGTTCTGAGTGCTTAAGGCTTCTTAGCAAATTAGACAATTTGATCTTATGGAAACTTTTAGTTACCATTTCTATGGTCAATTATTGGGTGAATTCAACATATGTAACTCCAGTTCTAACTGTTTAATCAGTTGAAGACTATTTTCTGGTGTCTTAACATTCTAAAGTTCTAGAATCCTTCTACAACCAATGTATCATACACGGTTTGTTAAACAGATTCTTTATTGCCTGAGATACTGATTTAAGTTGACTGTCTTATTATCTTCAATTTATAGCGCATGCTGGAACAATATGAAGAGAAAATCGACATGTTCTGTTGGCCTTTTGCATAAAGAAATAAGAAAATTCCTTACTCTGCATCTGATTATTGTCCATGTAAGAGAAATTGAAATTAAGCTTCACTTTGAGTAAAAACTTTTAAATTTTGGTTACCTTTAATTTTTTTCCCCTTTCTTGTTGGGGCTTTTTTTTTTTTGGGTTGGGGGGGGCGGTTTTGGTATCTGGTTGGTTCTAGGCCAATTGTCTTTTGGGTGTATTTGTTTTATTCCTTTTGGTATTATGCTGGTAACCTTGGCATCAAGGCTGGCATTGGAGATCTTGTTTTCAATTACCATAATAAATTATATATCCAAGAACCTCCTTTACACAAAACTGTTTCTTGAAATACATTAGAACTTGACACTGATTTAGTTATTTTGACATTGCTATTTTTCCCATTTGAAACTGTACCATCTGGACAGAAAGGATTTTTGGTGGATGTAAACATGACCTCTGTTTATCTCATTCTTATGTAATGAGTATCTGTATGCAGAAGTATTGCAATTATAAAATCAGATAAGGACACTAAGTATGCATTGGATTCAATTGTTACACTTGATGGAGAAAAATTGCCATTCAGACAAAAGCTTGGTAGTGAGGCATATGATAAGGCATGCCCTATTGAAATTGACCTTGTACTTGAGATCTAGTGCTGCATCTTAGTCTGGTATCAATTGCCTGGGCATATGATATTTGGTTTGCATATACTATCTTGCAAGAATGCTAAACAATGACACATTGTTTGTGTCAACCAATATGGATACTGCATATTTTATGATGAATATGGGACTTTTCAGAATTTTGCATTGGACCATTATGACAGTCCTATTTTGCAGTACACCAGTATCCTTAGTGGTTGCTATTACCATGATTACAGCTAAAAGTTATTGGTATAGATGAGGCACAATTTTTTTGAAGACCTTTATGATTTCTGTCTTGAAGCTGCTGACTATGATGGCAAGGCTGTGATTGATGCTGGATTGGATGGTGACTATCTAAGGTACTACTAAATTTTGCATCTGGATCTATCTAGTCATCCCGTATAGTGTTGGTGGATGCTCTCTTTTTCTTATCGATTCAGGCATTATTTAAACATGTTTAAGTTTGTTTTCTGATTGTTGGAAGCTTTCATCCTTTGCATTCTGATGAGTTTCCTCGGTTTTTGGATTCTGAATCTTGATCTTCCATTCGTCCAACACATCATCCATCTCATATGCTATATCTTCAAGCTTTTCGAGCCAAATGCCAACATGTTTCTCCTTCAGCCTTCTTCTCTCTGCATCATGCAAAAGTTTTCAATTGTTTTCAACTTAGAGGAGATATTTCCCACATTTTCTTCAACCCCCATCACCAGGTTAACCTTCTCCCCAAGCTGTTTCACGACAACATCACCCAATTCATCTATTATCTTTGGAACAAACAATTCAGCCATTGCTTTGGTTTTTTTTGGGTACAAGGAGTATTGGAAATCAAATGATGCAAGGATAGAACACAATATGATTTGGAAAGCATATTTTTTTGTATTATTCAGAAGAAACGGATTCCTTACTTAGGAGTTAGGACTACTCCTACCGGATCTCGAGCTTTGGGACTGTTTGGAATGTAAAATATCTTTAACATTTAACCTAAAAGAAAATAACCGTTTGGACTGTATAAGTTTTTTCACCCTTATTTTACCCACATTGGATGCCTTCAGATTGAGCAGCCTTTTGTACAAACAAATTACTACAAAACAAAACGTGCTGATGTGGCAGGCTTTTCTGATGGAAAAGTAAAAGTATCCGTTGGCTGTAGGAGTAAAAGCCATTTACTCCTCAAAATATCCGACAGGCTTCACGTGCAGAGTTTCTTCTAAGCCATTTTTTGCCCAATTTCATCTAGCTCCCACCGGCCAAAGAGCTCCAAGCAGATCCAGATGGGACGATTTCCTGGCCAACAACAACACGCTTGATACAAATTGCTTGCGAGACTGCAGGTGGTGGTGGTTTTCATTCAGCTTGGCAATTGCACCACTCCAGCGGCAATTTGGATTTGCAACACTCCAGCTGTGATTCCGGCAAGCTCTCCGGCAGGTTTGTTCCCGGACAGTATGCAAACTACTTCTTAGCAATTGTCATGGCTGAATCTGAAACAGTGCTTGTGGAATCAACTCTGTAGTTATGTTTAACAGCATAACCTCACAATTAAGGCTAATTTACAGAGACCGAAAAATAATAGTGGGCATTGAGGTTTTTTGGGTTTAGGAAGTAACAAAAATAGTGTGATTAAATTCCCAACGGAATTTTTTGGGTTTATGATACCTAGTTCTTTTTGCTGGTCAATGGAATTTTGAATTCTCCGTGTTTAATTGTTCCTCACTCTGTTAAAAGTCTGAAATTTGAGATAATAATATGTTTTTCTCGGTGAAATGAAATGCCAAAAGCTTCTGTAGAGGTGTTTATAGAATGTTGATACTTAGCTTAGGGTACCGTGAAACTAGTACTCTGTATTGGTAGTGCAAAACTGGTTATGAATGTTCTTTGTTTGAGATTATTTGGACAAAATGGAAAACAAGATTGAGGACTGACGACTGAGGCCGGCAGCAATAAGATCACTGACAAAAAAGTGACAATCAGTGAAGATAGGGATATGGTAAGAATGCTCTGGGGATTATGAAACTGGAGGACCAGATGGGTTTCTTGATTAGTTGTTAAATTTGACATAAACGAGGGATATCTCTTGGGGTTCATGGTTTAGCTTTGGATTATGGTTTGACAACTGTTTTCGTGGCTCTTAATTATGTGGTTTGGTTAGTGATGTGCATTCCAAAGGATATCTGTTTAATTATTTTTTCCTGTATCTCTATAACAACCAAGACCTTTTGCAATACAATAACAAGTGACTACTTTCTGTGATGAACATTTTTACCCCTGTTCAGGGCTTACATTTTATCACCGCTCCCAGTGATGGGCCTGTTCTTAAACTGTTGTAAATGGCATAAAAGACAAACTTATACTATGTAGGATTCTTTACATTTGGTGCCCCTTAAATGCTGATGGAAATTGTGCTACATCAATATTGGCATAACCTCTATACTTTCAAGAAATTGATTGTGATTAATATGCTCTTGTAGATGTTTATCTTACAAAGGTTCCTATCATTAATATTTTGGCCCTTACTGTTAATCTGTACAACAAGATAAATTGCTGAAGAATCGTGACTAATAATTTAGGATTCCAGCTGCTGTCCATACTCTAGTTGTGACGCTGTTAGCTATTCGGTTATGACCGCTGACAAAAGGAAGAAGCCTTCCTGCGATTGTATGTCCTTCTTGCATGTATATATGTATTCTCAAGTAATTTTCTATGCCAATTATTTGAGTCTAACTAGTTATTGTTGGAATTTTGTAGCCTCACCTATTAGCTATACTTCCGATTGCTCCTCCCATTCGTCAACTGCCTCCAACAACTACATCGACTGCCTTTCCACCTACATCGAGGCAAGTGAATTCGTACTGTTCCCTAAAATTTGCCCTGTTTTTCCCCAGCTATTATTTGTCGATTTCATTTTTCCATAGCGCTTTAAAATATTTTTTAATATCTGTTTTGCGCTTACATTTTTTTTTCCTCCCCCACATTTCAGCAAATGGCTTCCAGGATTCAATGGACCGATGCAATGGATGAAGCTTTCCTCATAGCATACGTTAGCTTTAGGGAAAATAACTGGTGGGATAACAAGAAGTCACTTGAGACAAACTACGACATGTTGGCAAGCCATTTGGTGAGTAATGGCATCATGACCGTCACTGGCCAGCAATTGCAGACCAGATTCTATCACATCAAGAAAAAATGGGACTTGTTCTGTAATCTGCGTGGGATATCCTCAAAATCTGAGACCGGGTTTGGGTGGAATGAGGACAGCTACTGCTTCACTGCTGATGAAGAACATTGGCAAAACTTGGTGCAGGTGTGGAATTATAGATGCCTTTACTTCTGTTAATTTACTTGCTTATGATGCTCTTGAATGCTTATAGCTGCAATCAACTACTTCCCATTTCAGGAATTTGCTTAAAAAATGTCTCCTTGGTTTAGAGGATATTCGTGGTGATTTTCAACAGGATTAGTTTGGATTTCTGTTTCGCTGTCTCCTTTAGACAATTAGAATTGCTGCTGAACTTTGGTAGAAAAAGGGGCCAAAACTTTGAACTGGGAACCAAATGTTTACTTGAAATTGGCACTTGTTACTTGACATTCTGCTGCGGACATAAATTTTGAAGGAAGTTTCTACTGTAATTCGTACTCTGATGCAATTTGCTTTTCTGCTTTATCTACTTTTCACAGTTCTGAAACTCATTAGTTGGAATCAGGTCATGGACTAGACGCTATCTTTTAAACCTGGTAACATATAGGAACTGCCGGGTGTCTCCCAATTTTCTCCTTTAGTTGCCTAGAATGGGAAGAGTTGCCCTGCCACATAGAATATGAAGCTGCTGACCTGATGGTTGCCTTGAAGAAACATGATATGGCTTTCATTTTTTCTAACTCGTATTAACTGAAATGCATCTCTATTGGAGTTATATCTATGAATTCCAGTAGTTAAGTAGTATTCCAGTTGTCTTTCTTTCGTGCTGACTTTAGAATTGCTTTAATAATGTTAGACAAATTCCTCGTATGCTGATTTCAAAAAAGAGAACTCTTGCTACTGGTATGATCGGCTCACACCGCTTCTTCTTGGAAGACACGCGACAGGCAGCCGTGCCCAATCTGCAAGCGAGGTAGTACCATCGGAACCGCCTCACCGTGAAAGAGCCAACACTTATGCTAGGAGCCGGAAGGGAAAAGGTAAAGCCTCTAGCTCGATGTCCCCTAATCCGGCGAGCATGGGTGTCCAAGGGGATGAGGGGGACGTGTACTATGTTCCGCCAGTTCCAGGGGCTGTTGGAGGAAAACGGTCAGCCTCAAGCTTGGGGACCAGCGATGAACCGGAGGGGACTAGAGGGTCAAAATTGACAAGGTCATCCACTGGACTTGAGGATGCTATTAGCAAAATTGGAAATTACTCCGAAGTTGTACTTGAGGACAGACAGAGTAGGATGGAGTTCGAGTCCCTATACAGTGCAATCCAATGCCAGGATGTGATCGACACAATGGAGATTCCGGACAACTGGAGGATACATGCTAACTGTCATTATGCCAATAGTGACAGAGAGGGGGAACGAGTTATTTTCCTCAGGGCTTCTGCAGCTGACCGGTATGGCTATATCCTTAAGTTGATGCAGGAGAAAGGCTTGGCTTGAGTTGTAGCTGTTGAAAACAGAGTATATTTGTACTAACTTAATTATGTGTGTTGCTGAGACTTGGAGTTGATTTTTCTTTACTTCTTGTTGGCCTGAAGTTTGTGACTGGTCACAACTTCTCCCGTTGGGGCTAATGAGCTTAATTATGTGTGTTGCTAATGAGCTTTCTCAAACGTGAAGTTAATCCTGAGAAAGAACTAGTTGGGGATTTTAACTGAATGCATTTGTGCCGATCTCCTGGTTCTAAGGTTTCTAAATTACTAAGCATGTGACAAGTTTTACAACGTCGAATAGGGCAATTCCCAGTCGCAAAATTAAGCACAAGCTGCTCACATTAATTAATCTATTTTTTTACCAATTATGGGAACTAATTAAATTTATTCCAAACGTACAAATCAGGTAAAACGGCAAGTGAAAAAGAACCGTCAGGATATTGCCGGTTCCAGTCAGCATATGAAAGCTTCCAGTCATGATATTGTCGGTTCCAGTCATGCTTTTCAAGTTCAGAATGAAGATGGGCCCTATGAAAAATAATAGAAAAGAAGGGAAAAAACAGTGCTATTGCCGGTTCCAGTCATGCTTTTTATTTTCTAGCAGGACTATATATGTGTATGTGTCACCAACAAGCATTACATGTATAAAAACTCATGTGCATGGAAATTTCTTCAACAACACTCCGTTGTCATCTCAAATAATCTGCCTCTGTGGAGTATTTGCCTCTGTTGGAGTAGGAACTGTCAGGACACTCACCGCAGATGACTTTTTTATTCATAGCATAATAAGTATTCATCTCTTTTAACGATCTTCTGGCATAGGTTTTGTCATGTTTCCTTTGGCTTTATTCAGGGACTTGTCATGTCTGCCATACTTCGACCACCTATACTTGATACAAGTTTCATAAAATGGGGAAGTGCATGTGCTCGTATGCTTTCCACAGACTTGGAGTTATTCGATAATTGTGAGCCCAAGTAGTAGCTCACTGGTGCTGGGGCTGTCACCGAACAACTCACGAATCTTAACATGTATCTGATAATTGAAGTTCATCCATACACCCTATAAATAACTCGTAGTACCATCATATGCATTTCAACCCAATTGCTTGCTCTGCACCCACAGAACTAGTTCACGATCAGAAGAGCTCTGACGAATAACCGATCAAGTTGTTTCCTGGTAGTGTGCTCGTTGATTGTCCGAGTAGTAGCTCAATGACGGGATTGGGTGTAGCAATCTGCAAAATACGTGGTGGTTGTCAAGCACATTAGGTAAATTCAAAAGTGAAATGAAATCTTACCCAGACGTATGCTGCCCAGTCACCCTTAATTGCAATTTCTGTGTTTCTTTCTTTCTTGTATGGAAAACTTTTATACTCTATGCGTTATACAAATTTGAACGTCAAAAATTGAATTGAAATAGTCAATTTGAATATGTATCATGCAAAATCCAAATAATCCCTATGATATAAAAGCCATCGACTGCATAAATTTTTTTTTTACTTTTTGGTCCTTGGTGCAAACAAATCTCTTTATGCCATTTTTAGTACGAAACGAGGATGAAAACTTTGATGTCATCATTAATGTGCTGAGTTTTTAAGTAAATGGCATTTTATGTGCTGGTTATCAATTTTGTATATACATATATATATATATATTTGTATGTATATATATATATATATACAAACACGTATATAAATAAGTTTATGGAATTAGATATATACACATGCAAACACACTTATAAAAATATATACAGATATATACTCAATTATCATGGCATGGAACAACCGCCGGGGTGTTAGGGGACGCAATTCAGATCGCATGAGACAAGATGAGGAAGATGAGGCCTTACTACTTATGAGTGCCTCGTTAATGTTAATGCATCCGTCTCTTGCACACATAAGGAACAATCAACCAATTCCGCAACATGATGGCTCAATCACCAATAGACAATGGGTGGAGCGATTACTGAACGGTCATCATAGACGATCAATAGACAACATGCGTATCACAGTTGATAATTTTCTGCAACTTTTAGATCTCCTTGTGAAGCGCCAGTACGTTCCACACAACTACCAACAGCGTGTGCCCATATAGGAGGCGCTAGCTATGACCTTAATGTTGGTGAGCCACAAGCATACGTATCGTGTGTTGGGGAGTATTTTTTATCGATCCATTGAGACGATTAACCGAAATATAAAAAAGGTGCTCCGAGCCCCGTGTCTATTTGCAGCTGAAATAATACGATTGGGTGACCAGACTACAGTTTATCCACGAATTGCAAACTCAACAAATTTTTATCCGTGGTTCAAGGTAATGTATACAGAAGCGTTTTTATCATAGGGGTTGCTGTTGTTTTGTTATTACAAACTAAATGACTAATATGCGTTTTTCATGAATATTAGAATGCCGTAGGAGCAATGGATGGCACCCACATCTCAGCTTGTCCTTTGACAGGCGAGCAAATGGCATATACAAATTGGCACGGGTTTCAATCACAGAATGTTATGGCAATGTGTGACCATGACATGCGCTTCATCTATGTGTATGCTGGATGGGAGAGAAGTGCACATGATGCGCAAGTATTGGAGTCAGCATTAGCATATCCGTCCGATTTTCCACTGCCGCAACCTGGTAATTAATCGTCAGGATTTTCCAAGTTAATAAATGAAATGCTTTAAATGCTAAACTCCCGTCACTTGGCATGTTTGATTAACTTATTTTCACTTTTTCAATTAGGCAACTACTACTTAGTTGATGCGGCATATAGGAATGTTCCTGGCTTCATGCCCCCGTATAAAAACGTGGGCCCCAAATCACCGGCAAAGAGCTTGTTCAATACTCGGCATTCACAGCTTCGAAATATCATTGAGCATACGTTCGGTGTGCTAAAGAAAAGATTCAAATTTTTAAAGGGTCCGATAGATAATTTCTACATGAGCACTCAAATAACTATAGTCATTGCTTGTTGTGCGCTACACAACTTTTTAAGGATGCACCAGCCAGAAGATGACCATTTTCAACGGTTTGAAGTAGAGGATGTGCATTTAAATGAAGAGCCGCCGTTCGCATTGAACGTATCTCCTGCAGAGCTTGCGGAATGGAAAGCTAAGCGAGACTACATAGCGACTCAAATGTACGCAGCACGGGGGCGACGACGCCGCTAGGTGTTTTTTGAATTCATCGATAAATAATTGTTAGTAACAGTACAATTGATGGATGGAGTGTACTTAAAATGGCCTCTTCCTCCAAGCTAATAAATTAATGTGTACGGTATTTGTATTAAGTGTGAATCGGTTTATATTTTAAGTCGCAAAAGTCAAAATTTTCAAAGTCAAAGTCAACTGATTAAATTCAATAATGAGCACCTGTCCAAACGCTAGTTTACACGATTTACTTACTATCTAAACGTCTATTTCATATTTACGCAATCTTACAAAGTAACCTTAAAAAAATCCCAAATAATCTATTGTCCAAACGAACCCTAATTTACAGCTTTTGACGACATACTTTGCATCTTTTATTGTAGTCCACGACAATTTTAGACGGTGCAGAGGTAAAAGGGTCTATTCCATGAAAAGTGTTTTTTCACTTATTTTCTCACATTTCAATTGGCCAACATGATAGACCCCAAACGTTTCTTGCATTAACTATTTAAAGTTTAAGGAATATTTGGTAAGTAGGTTTTATACTGACGAATAAGTTTCAAATTCAATAATTAGATTTTGTAATAAACTATTTTTTTAATAGGGAATTAATGTTCACTTACCTATTTGTCTCGTATTTTTAGTTAAAAATAAGAAAGTTAAAAACAATACTAGAAGAAATGGAGAGAGTGGGAAGAAAATAGAAGAAGAAGGAAGGTAAAATGAAAAATAAATGTAAATCCCATAGTAACTTTAATAGTTTCGCCATCCAATGTAGTTATAGATAATAGCGTGAAAAACAAAGCCTGGTGGTGCCAACTTATTAGGTGGTGGATGGGGCCTTACTAATTTCTATTCCAAACAAATTTGTCTTTGTGTATAAATAACTTGGAATTGCGGTATAAATAAATTATAATATGTGTAAAAAAACCTTGAAATAATCATTTTATCTTGAGATGGAGAGAAATAGAACTTGTCACTACTCGAATTTCTATTAGGTGTACCACCTATATAAGTAGTGGCTAGAGTGAAAATTATTTTTCGGTGATTGGGTCATAGCTAATAACAAATTCTTTTTAATTTTATAGCTACACTTTAAATTTATGTTATTCACTTAGCATGTAACATTAGGGAAATTTCATTAAGACTCTATTTTTTATTATTTGCACTCTCACAATTTGTTGTATCATATAGTCTAATTAATGAAAACTATATAATTAAAATGAGAAATAGCATTTCCCTCAATTTATATTTAATAAACATATACCCCACGTTATACTTGGCAGTTTTTAGAAATAATGCATTCAATATTAAAACACTCTCGACTAGTCTGCTTGCTGCCTGTTTGGTGCAAAATACCGTTTACATAAATTCAGCGGAGTCAATCAATTTAACCGCCAACTGGTTAAATGGGTTTTAATGAACTAGCCGGTTTAATGAACCGATTGCAATTCTGACCAAATTCTTTACTCTCAATTAAATGCAAGATCGAGTGTGAATATTTTAACTACGCAAATACAATAAAGGTATCTGTTTAACCTCTGCATTAATCAGCAGGAAAAAAATATAATAAATAATCAGAGTGGTATTTTCATTGTTTATATAATTTTTTTTTTAAAAAAAAACTATTTAAGTTGAACTAGTTATGTAGCTCAGTTGGCTAGGTGGTCAGTCACCCTCAAAGTACTTCTTTCGCTAACGTCGTGAGTTTAAATCCCAGCCTTGGCAAGTACATTGTATTCTTATCATAAAAAGAATTTTTAACTTTGAATTAAAAATTAGGGAGAATGACCTGTTTCATCCCTTACATTTCACAAAAAATATTCTTTTCGTCCCTCACTTTTAAAATGAAGCAATTCCATCCCTGACATTTAAAAATTAAAACTATTATATCCTTGAACCCAATTTTCAATCTGAATCAAACCACCTACCAACCTGATTACAAATGTTGGAGGTATAATTGGTAGATCACTTGGTTAACTCAATTTAAATATAACTCAACTTGAATTCCTACATTGTCATTGTATACACTGATGGTTTTATGTACCTACCATATCATTTCAATTTAAATTTAAACACCAAATTTTGTCAGATTGAAAATTAGGTTCAGAGATGTAATAGTTTTAAATTTTAAATGTCAGGGATGAAATTGCTTCATTTTAAAAGTGAGGGACGAAAAAAATATTTTTGTGAAATGTGAGGGATGAAATGGGTCATTTTCCCTAAAAATTATGTTCCCATATTTGTGTGATTATTCATCATGAAGAGACATTGTATTGAATAACTGAACTTCTTAACAAAAAATTTAGTTGAAGAAATAAATTTAATCAATAAACATTATCCAACCATACAAAGAATTATTACATGCACCAATATGTCGATTGTAAAATTTAATAAACTTTCTTGCCTTATATGGTCAAAAAAAAATTCAAATAAAGAGATAATTTGCTAGAAGAGAGAATTTTTTTTAAAAACAATTAATTTTATGAGAGAAAAATGACTATGACATTTGATTTGATTGATTAGTTGGCAGAGAAGATTCAAATAGTATTTGATTCATAAATTTTCTTAAATTGGCTATTCCAAATAAAAGAAATTATTTTGATTGAAAATGATGCCACTTTTGTCGATTAACTGTGCCACGTAATAAAGGAAATGAATTGACTTAAAAACTGGCTTTGGCATATAGAACATATGCAATTTGTCTCTCCCAATTAAGGACAGTTACCAGATGAGCTTGAGGTCCCTAAATCAACTCTCAAGCCATCGTCTCTTTCGCCTTCGTCCTGATAGGATATGAATAGAGGTGGCAAAATGGGCGGGATGGGCGGGATTTGCTTGGGTTTGTGATGGAACCGAGTCATATGGGTTTGGGCCCAACCTTACCCATATGTGTTTTGGGACTAACTTGGGCGGGATCACTTTGGGATGGGTTTAGATTGATCCCGCCCAATACCCAAATCTATTTTCTACATATTTTTTTTCCTTTAATTCATTTTTATTTTTTTATATAATTTTAATATTTTTGATTTATTAAATTTTTTTTAGTTTTATTAAATAAACATGCAAGTGCTTTATACTCAGGATTCCCATAAAAAATTGGATTAACAAATAAAGGAAAAAATAGATATACAGTCATATTCCAACATATATCAAGATGACCAAGGTACTTAAGGTGTTGAATATTTATCCTCATCATTGTCCAAAGATGACAGGTCTAAATTGACTGAAATGTTGAAAATTCTTGTGGATAATGACTAGGAAAACTACTAGATTATATTCTCTAGTATGACTATAAAAATTGTTAAAGATAATTTTTTAATCTAAGACTCCGTTTGGATTGGCTATTTTTTCAAAAAATAAGTTTTTCAAATACAATGTTACAGTAATATACAATAACTCAAAAAACATCCCATCCATATTAGTATATCAAATATTTCAAAAAAATTTTATAGTAAAAAATTTTCATATACACTGCTATAATAAAATATTTCAAAAATACCCCCCAAAAAATAGCTAAACCAAACAGAGCCCTTGTTATTTGAGCCCAATGGGTACCCAAGTATTTCCCAAGTATTCCCATCAATTAATGGGTACAATTGGGATTTGTCCCATTTTAAACCCAATATCAAAATCCAATACCCATCCCGTCCAAAGTCCCCATGGGCATGGGTAACCCATTGGGACTTGGGACAAATTGCCACCTCTAGATATGAAGTCTCTCTTAAGATAAAAACAGAAAACAAAAAAAAAAAACACGAAATGTAGATGATTTAGAGTAGTACATTTAATCAATTATAATGGACATGGGATTGTACTTTCTCGTAGCCTTCTTTATTCTACCCTTTTCCTTTTAGGATTTTTTTTCTTTGCGGGTTACTCATTAAACATTCCATGCGGAAAATGACATAAAATTGTTGGCCTGTTATCCTTTTGTTTTATTTGCTTGTGTCATGGTTTATCCAGACTGGAGGTGTGTGTAAGAGATAACATAAAAGGCAATTTAGATTCCTTTAACGGTAGTGAGTGAGTTCTAGTTTAAGATTTTAATTCTTGTTGTCACAATTACTTTCCAACATTCTTGCATATGTTTAGAAGAATTGGGATTAACTTAGTGGGAAGTGGTTAATCAGTGCCTTGTGGATACAAGTCAAAAAGTCTTATTAAATATTTAATAATCATTTTTCCTTTTTATTTTGCTTTTGTTCTTTTTCTTTCAAAAAAGATCAAGTGTGGGATTTTACCTATTTCTAAAGCAAAGCATCATACGAATTAAATTGAATTTCATTGTCATATTAGGTTCAATGTTTTTCCTTACAAAACGTAAGTTATATCAATGTAGTAAACCTTTACAATATGTGGACAAAGGTCGAAAAGACTATATAAAGCATGCACCGAAGCATAAAGGAACATAATGAATCTATTTCTCATCATGACATATGCCTAAAGTATAAGAAATAAAATGATATAAATCCATACTATATTTTTTTTATTATATCATATTAATTTTATTTCAGAATGAAGATTTGTTTATACGTACAACGATGAAGTGCAACTTAGTTTGCATAGGATCCACGAATATTTGTTAAATTACATTATCAGTTTACTCCTCATGTCCACCCCAAATGCCAATCACTGCATGCTATGATTGAGAAGCTGAAGCAGCAACCCTTTACCTTCAATCATTCTTTAATTCACTTTTGAATTGTTTATTCAAAAAGATGGATTATCACTTTAAGATGGGTCCTTGACTCCGCCTACGACAAAGGCTTCTTTGAATTCGTTGTAAACTTGTAATAGGATTAGGGTGTGCAAGGAAAAGACAGCCACTAAAACGGCATTTTGGTCCTTAGTGTTTCACATGGAAAATAGACTAGTCTTTGAATTCAGAAAGGAAGAGTTGCTTTTTTGGTGCTCAATAATTAGGATGCCGGTTAAAATGATTTTTTTTTATTTCACGCAAAAAATAAAAATTTAGCCCCTAGTATTTAGAAAATTAATCACTATGGTCCTTGAAATTCGATGACCATATTACTATATTAACTAATGCTAGGATAGATAAAGGAAAGCGGAGACATTAATGCAGGATTTGGAGGCAATTATAAGCATCCCGATATCATGGTCCATAAAAAAAAATTCCAAACTTAAGTAAATCACTAAATAGATAATATTAATATTATCTAATTAATATTAAAACAAATTTCTAATATATTAACCATGCGGCATAAAAAAAATCCAAACTTAAGTAAATCACTAAATAGATGAACTATAATTCAATTAATGTAAATAATATTGGAAACATGAATTTCTTTCAGACTGGTGCCTATACATCACATTATTGTTTTTTCTATTGTCAAATAATGGATTTCCACAACAACATTAAAATTTTAAACGTTATTATAATGCACGAAATTAGGCCATTAGTTACCACCTCTAAAAGTCTATTCAATAAAAAATATTACAAGGAAATTTATTTTCCATACGGTGAAAATTGCAAAATATTTAGTTGGGTAAAATACTAAAGAGCCCATTGTGATTAAGTGAATGTTCATTTTAGTTTTGTCGAAATTATAAGGGAGCGACATTGGATGATTTTCCAGAAAAGGGGATTATATTTGTTTTTTGCAAAACAAAATGATCATTTTGGTCCACTGCCCAAAACCATACCACAAAGAGAGAATTTGGACTTCAAAAATAAAGAAAAAGAATTGGGACATCATGAACCCCTGAATGGTAAAGTTTTAACGTACATGACAATGAAATATATTTTGTTTGAAATAGCCTTCCTATCATTATATTCCCGTAAAACTCAACTTCTTTTCCTTTTCTTTTTTCCATTTTTGGGTTTCGACCCATAGAATTTTATTTCACGCAAAAAAAAAATTAGCACCTAGTATTTAGAAAATTAATCACTATGGTCCTTGAAATTCTATGACCATATTACTATATCAACTAATGCTAGGATGGATAAAGGAGAGCGGAGACATTAATGCAGGATTTGGAGGCAATTATAAGCATCCCAATGTCACGGTGCATAAAAAAAATCCAAACTTAAGTAAATCACTAAATAGTTAATATTAATATTATCTAATTAATATTAAAACAAAATTCTAATATATTAACCATGGGGCATAAAAAAATCCAAACTTAAGTAAATCACTAAATAGATGAGCTATAATTCATTATTGTAAATAATATTAGAAACATGAATTTCTTTCAGAATGGTGCCTAAACATCACATTGTTTTTTCTATTGTAAAATAATGGATTTCCGCAACAACATTAAAATTTTAAATGTTATTATAATGCACGAAATTAGGCAATTTTTTAGCACCTCTAAAAAGCTACTCAACGATCACCTTTAAATAAAAAATATTATAAGGGAATTTATTTTACCATAAATGGTGAAAATTGCAAAATATTTAGTTGGGTACAATAGTAAAAAGCCCATTGTGATTAAGTGAATGTTCAATTTAATTTTGTTGAAATTATAAGGGAGCGACATTGGATCATTTTCCAGTAAACGGGATTAAATTTGTTTTTGGAAAAACAAAAGGACCATGTTGGTCCACTGCCCAAAACCATACCACAAAGAGAGAATTTGGACTTCAAATACAAAGAAAAAGAATTGGGACATCATGGACCCCTGAATGGTAAAGGTTTAACGTACAAAACAAATGAAATATATTTTGTTTGAAATAGCCTTCCTATCATTATATGTCAGTAGAACTCAACTTCTTTTCCTTTTCTTTTTTCCCTTTTTGGGTTTCAACCCATAGAAGAATCTTAAAAATTTTCCAGTTTATTGTTGTTTTGGCAAAAAGAATTGGCTTAAGCTTTCGTTCTGATGCATTTTATGGAAGGATTTGAAAGTAGTCTGAAATTTTTTTTTTGTTGCAGTAGTCTGAAACATTCAATTTTATTTTAAATTTCACATAAAATTGTTACAATTGAAGTAAGTTGAAGGATTTACGATGTTTCTTCTTTCTCTTTTGTAAAGGAATGGATCTTTGGCAAAGTTAGTTGAAAGGTCAAATGTCAGCAATGTTAGAGCCCACAACTGAGCAACTGTCAGGCTCGAGCTCCTGAGCAAGGTCGGTCGGTAGTAGATTTGGGAAAAAGATTTGGGGAAGAAGAGAGAATTGAGGGAAAGGAGGGAAGAGACGAGAGGGATTAACCGAGAAGAGAGAGAAAGTAATTCTGGTATTAAGATTCTGATCATCAAAACAGCAATTGGAAGGAATCTTATACAATTCTGTTGTCTGTTGCAACTAACTCTAACTAACTGACTTAGTCTAACTACGTCGTTTAAGACGTTATGCAATACAATCACCAAACGCACATCACTCCTCATCAAACGACATCCCATAAGCGTTGGGGCCTGACATTCCCTCCCTGATAAGAAATGAGCTTGTCCTCAAGCTGAAAAATCAGGGAACTGTTTGTCAATGAACGTCTTGTCCTCCCACGATGCTTCAGTTTCTGGCAAATGATTCCATTTGACCAAATACTGAATGATGGGTTGGGAGTTTCGTAGGACAACCCTCCTCTTGACTACCCTCTCCGGCTGTAAAATACACTGGTCAGAAGCATCAAGCTCAGGCAGGGTAGGTTCAGTGCCCAGGCCTGCCCCAACCTTCCTCTTCAACAGAGAAATGTGGAAAACTGGGTGTATTCTGGCCTTCTCCGGGAGTTGCAACTTGTAAGCTGCTGCACCAATCTTCTCAATAACCTGGAAGGGCCCATAGTACTTAGGAGACAATTTTAAACTCTTCCTGATGGCCACTGTCTGCTGTCGATAAGGCTGCAGTTTCAGGAAGACCCATTCACCTACTTGAAAGGACCTCTCTGTCCTATTTTGATCAGCAAAATGTTTCATTCGATTCTGAGCCTTGGCCAGATTATCTTTGATGTTGGCCAAAACCTGGAGTCTCTCCTGTACCAGACCAACAGCTGCTGGAACAACACTATCATGGAAGGGTCCTAAAGGCAGATGCAATGGTTTGTATCCATATAAAGCTTCAAAAGGGGTCAGCTGCAGACTTGTGTGAAAATTAGTGTTATACCACAACTCAGCGGCAGACAACCAAGTACTCCAGTGGGATGGATGTTCACTACACATACACCTCAGGTAGCTTTCAAGACACTGATTGACCCTTTCACTCTGACCATCAGTTTGAGGATGGTAAGATGAACTATAATGCAATCCAACCCCCAAAGCACGGAACAGCTCCTGCCAGAATTTGCTAATGAAGACCTTGTCCCTGTCAGAGGTGAGGGACTCGGGTAGACCATGCAACTTATACACCTGGTCAAGAAACAACTGAGCTACCTGGTGTGCTGCATAAGGATGGGACAACTTCATGAAGTGACTGTACTTAGTGAAGCGATCCACCACTACTAGAATGGTATCATACCCATGAGATAGGGGCAGCTGCTCGATAAAATCCGTAGTCAAATGTGTCCATGCCTGTTGAGGAACTGGAAGTGGTTGCAGTAGGCCTGGATAAGGGACATTTTCATGCTTATTCCTCTGACAAGTATCACAAGCCTGAACAAACTGCACAACATCCCTTTTTATGCCTGGCCAGTAGAATATAGATTGTATCCTTTGTAGACAGGCTCTTTGACCAGAGTGACCCCCAACAGCTGAGTCGTGTAGAGCCTTGATCAAAGTGTGCCTAATTTCATTAGCTGCTCCTACATACAGTTTTCCCTTGAATTTGAGCAATCCTTTCTCCAGTTGGTACCCTGAACAAGCATTGGGATCTAACAACAATTGAGACATGATATCCAAAGCTACCATATCACCATCATAACTCTCAACTAGCTCCTTCACCCACATTGGTTGCACAGCTGAGAGTACACAGAGGTGTTTGCCTTTGTCTGGCTCCCCGTTTCCTCCCTCCAGCCTCCTTCTAGAAAGGGCATCAGCTACCCCATTTTCAGTCCCTTTTTTGTACTGAATCTCGTAGTCCAGGCCAAGTAACTTGGTAAGCCACTTGTGCTGTAAAGGATGGGTAAGTCTCTGCTCCAACAGATACTTAAGAGCCTGATGATCAGTCTTGATGATGAAATGGTGCCCCACAAGGTAATGCTTCCATTTAGTCACTGCTAACACTAAGGCCAACAACTCCTTCTCATAAACAGACATCCCTAAGTTCTGAGGAGAGAGGGCTTTGCTAATGAAAGCTATGGGATGCCCCTGCTGCATTAACACTGCCCCAATGCCCATACCACAAGCATCAGTTTCTATCACAAAAGGAAGCTCAAAATTTGGCATTTTGAGAACTGGTGCAGTAGTCATGGGCCTTTTGAGATCTTCAAATGCTAACTGAGCATTGTGATTCCATACGAAACCTTCCTTCTTCAGCAACTGAGTTAATGGTTTGCAGATGATCCCATAACCCTTAATGAACCTTCTATAGTATCCAGTTAACCCCAAGAATCCTCGCAAGTCCTTAACTGTGCCAGGGGTGGGCCATGACTGGATACATTCCACCTTACTCATGTCCATACTCACTCCATTCTCAGAAATGATGTGTCCCAGATACTCCACTGAAGTCTGAGCAAAAGAGCATTTAGACTTTTTGCAATACAGCTGGTTGTCAGCCAAGATACTCAACACAATCTTCAAATGCTGTGTGTGTGCCTCCAGTGTAGGACTATAAACTAGAATGTCATCAAAGAAAACCAATACAAACTTCCTCATGTAAGGTTGAAATATTCTGTTCATCAGAGATTGGAAGGTAGCTGGTGCATTAGTGAGGCCAAATGGCATCACCAGAAATTCAAAATGGCCATGGTGTGTCTGGAAAGCAGTCTTATGTATGTCTGCTGTCTTGACTCTCAGTTGATGATATCCAGCTCTGAGGTCTAGTTTAGACATGTACTTAATCCCATGTAGTTCATTCAACAGTTCATCAATGTTTGGGATAGGGAACCTGTCCTTGACAGTAAGTTCATTCAGCTTCCTATAATCCACACATAGCCTCCAAGTATTGTCTTTTTTCTTAACCAACAGCACAGGAGAAGCAAAAGGACTACAACTGTGCTTGACAATCCCATTTGTAAGCATTTCAGCAACCTGTTTTTCAATCTCAGATTTATGTGCGTGGGGGTATCTGTAAGGCTTAAGTTTAAATGGCTCTGCTCCTGGCTTCAAGGTAATCTGATGATCTAGTTCTCTCTCAGGAGGCAGTCCTTGAGGGGTTTCAAACACCTGAGAGTACTGCTGCAGCACTGAAGCCACTTGTTCTGGGATACCCTCCTCTTGAACTCCCGGGGGGTCCATCTGTAGGAAGGCACAGCTCCTTTGCTTTTCTTGTATAAATGTTCTAAGATCTTTACCCCTTACTAGTTCCATCACTGGTTGGTTAATGTAGCCTTGGAGATGTAGTAAGTCACCCCTGCTGCTAAGAGCAATACTGAGGGCATGGAAATCAAAAGTAATGGGACTGTATTGACACATCCAGTCAACTCCTAAGATGATATCCCAGTTCCCTAACTCCATTATCTTCAGATCGAATTGAAATTGATAATCCTGTATTAACCATCTAACACCTGGACAAACTGTGCCACTAGTGATGTCTGTGCCATCTGCCAAAGTTACAGTAAAAGGTCTGACTGTTTGGTAAGAGAGTTGAAGAGATTTAGCCAACTGATAGTGTATGAAGTTGTCAGAACTACCAGTGTCTACCAGGATCTTGACAGGTATTCCCCCTAAGTTGCCTAGTAGCAAAATAGTTTTCCTCTGTATTGCTGCTGCTAGAGCATTCAGTGACACTTCAGCCATTTCTCCTACCCTCCCAGTGAGCTCATCCTGTTCTCCTTCAGCATCTTCGAATTCAGCTTCATCCTCTTCCTCTATACCTACACAGTTCAATCCCCCAGATTTACATTGGTGACCAATCCCAAATTTATCCCCACATCTATAACATAGGCCATGCTTACGCCTATACTGCATTTCCTCAGCCGAAATCCTGCTCATTTCCCTGGATCTAGTGTCAACTTTCCTGTTAGCAGGATCGATAGCAGGAAGTTTATAGGAGCTGGAATTGTTTTGGCTATTACTGGTGTTCCTAAACATCCCATACTTAGGTTCAACCGCAGTCCTTCCTGAGGTCCTAGGCTGCTTGGACATGGTCTCTAGTGAGCATTCCTGCAACTCAGCAACCTCAAACGCTTTGGACAGAGTCTGTGGTTTGAACATTTTGACCATTGGTTTGATCTCATCCTTTAAACCACTAATGAAACTGGATATAAAATAACCTTCGTCCAGCCTAGGATTCCTGATCAACATGAGCGTTTTCAATTCCTCAAACTTCTCCTCATACTCTTCTACTGTCCCCTTTTGTTGTAATTTGTTGAATTCCTCAACCACATCACGAGACCACTTCCCTGCAAATCTTTCACACAACAGCTCGCAAAATTCATACCAGGTCAACCTAGGTTTTTCTAGTCTAACCCCCTGGAACCAATTGTCAGCTCTCCCTTCTAAGAACATTTCTACCATATCTACCCTTTGATTTTCAGGTATCTGATAATTCAAAAAAGTATTTATGACATTTCCTCAACCATTCTCTAGGATTACCAGATGCGAACATAGGCATTTCAAGTCTTGGCAAGTTGGGAGTAAAAATCTTAGCTCTAACCTCCGGCTGAGCTCCCTGCACCTCTGTGGACGTCATGAGCTTAAAATGCGGTGGAGGTGTTGGTAGGAGTGGTTTTGATGAGCCGGCCTCGGTCTCCGGCATACCTTTTTCTTTCATCATCACCTTCAGTAGCGCATTGAATTTCATCTCCATCTTACTGAACCTCTGATCCAGGTTGCCTACCATCGCCTCTACCTTTGCGTTGTTTTGTCCAAGCTCCTCCTGAAATTTCTGCTGCAAGCTATTCTGGCAGGAGGTCTGAGCTGCGGCCATGGTCTCCATTACCTCTTGAAGTCGAGTTTCTTGTTTCTTGAGCTGTTCTTCCAGGGAACGATACCTGGTGTTTTCAGCCATGAGTGGTGCCACAAGCAGCCAAGGATCGGCTGCTCTGATACCAATTGTCAGGCTCGAGCTCCTGAGCAAGGTCGGTCGGTAGTAGATTTGGGGAAGAAGAGAGAATTGAGGGAAAGGAGGGAAGAGACGAGAGGGATTAACCGAGAATAGAGAGAAAGTAATTCTGGTATTAAGATTCTGATCATCAAAACAGCAATTGGAAGGAATCTTATACAATTCTGTTGTCTGTTGCAACTAACTCTAACTAACTGACTTAGTCTAACTACGTCGCTTAAGACGTTATGCAATACAATCACCAAACGCACATCACTCCTCATCAAACGACATCCCATAAGCGTTGGGGCCTGACAGCAACTTCATCATCAACTTGTGCTTGATTGCGGAGACAAAATTTGTCAAAGTAGGAGAGTGGAGTCGATTAAAGCTAGATTGAAAGCACCTTTAGCCCGTAATTTTAGGATCCTGCACAAGATTAATTTATAGATTGCACCAACTAAAACATGTAAACCATTCTGCATTCCAATAGAATTATTCTTTCGAATACATTGCACCAAACTATATGTTATCACTTGCTCCACTTCAATTTAGGATTCTGTATATCATATGATTTTTCATAAGAGATTGCATGTAACTCATAACTGCCGGATTTTTTTTTGATAAGGGAATCCACTGCAATCACTATCCGAGAATGCGCACTGAATAAATTTCGTCTCGTACAATAGCTCCCCAAGCACATGAAGGAATAAGACGCATTAGATAAATTCTGTGCGATGAGCGAATGTCTCGGAAGAGACTCGAACCTGAGTTGGCAAGAAAATATGACATCAACGCCACCAACTCAAGTTGGCAAGAAGATATAACATCAATGCTACCATTTTGACCAACTCAAGCAATTGTTGAAACATTCTTTATAGTACTAATAAAAAAGACAATGTAGATTAATTTATATTTTGAATCCTACTACAACTAAAATTTTCTTTTTCTTTTCTTTCATTTTTGGAAATCACTTGCTGTTAACATCTTTTTCTTATGCTGGGACAAAGTATGAAAACAACAAATTTCCAAGTGGATACATATCGGAAAGACAAAAGGGAAAACAGTCAAATAGTAGTGTCACTTGATTCCATAACCTTTACACGTTTCCACCTCAATATAGTAAATTACTTTGTGAGTGCGTTTGGAATTAGATGTCTACCATCTTTTTGCGCTTTCCAATCTCTCTTCGGAACTGGCTTTCCTATAATGGCCTTAATTTCCACCACTCACTATATTGATGGCAACGCGACTTAGACAGCCAATGTAACTTTAATTATATCCCCCAAAAAGAAAATTCAATAAGAGTATAGGACCATAAATTTAAAGATCTCAAAAAAAAAAAGAAAAGAAATTAACTAAAAAAATACTAAATCTTTCCAAGACTCTTCCAACTTTTCGTCCTTTCCTTTCGTCCTATATGGGATGGATCTCACAATGTTAGTTATTAACTTAACTTCAACTTACTTTCGAAATCATGTCCAATTCTATTAATATTAACCTTAGTCATACCGACATGATTGGATTCTTGCTTGTAAGATGACGGGCAAACTAGGTAACTAGTCCAACTAAATGGCGCACCTTACATTGACTACAAGTCGTGAAAGAATTGGAGACTTAGAATTGGAATGGTGCACCTTACAAATTCAAATTCTTTAATAAGACCTAAGAATTACAATTCTAATTCCACAATTTCACCCCATAATGGGGTTAGTATGTGGATCCTAGATGAATTAAATTAGTAAAACGGGGGTCTCTATATGATCAACGAAAAATGAAATGAAAAAAATGTAAGCCTCCCACTTTCCTGTCTCTTTCTCCTCCATCTCCTCCCATACTCACTCCTCTGCCTCCAACTATACTCCTATTGCCGACTCCTTGTCTCCCCTCTTACTGAACTTCCTCCTCCGCCTCTTCCCACCATTGAACACCTACTCTCATTTATGCATGTTATGAGTGAAATTGTAACGTTTCTTTTCATGGTTGACATCGAAATTGGCTCAAATCCAGTAAATCCAATCACTGCAGTCGAAGACGACCACCGGAGATAGTCTTCTCAGCATTACGCATTGTGGGCATCCCTAGTACATGGATTCTTCATTATTGGCCTCACCGATTTGAGAGTACTTTCTTATCAGTGACGCACTGTACCTTGTGCTTAAATATCATAGTCAACTGTGACATTATTAGTTATTCATGTAAGGACATCCTTGATGTTTAAATCAACCTGTTCATATCTGTGAACCAGTCGAGTGTTCCATATGATGCACGGAGCTCTCACTGTCAGTAAAAGATTATGCTCATTTAGATTTTGCTTGTCTTCACTTGCTGTGAATGCTGGAATCCTTATGGATATTAGTTTTCCCGGGTTGTTCATGAAATTTGAAACTTGTTAAGCTGTTAGATTGGAAAGTGTGGTCTTCAGCATATGAAGATTAAACCTCCCACAAATGCGCACATTTGCAAGAGTTTATGCTATGTTTTTCTGTCTTTCTGTTTGGGGGACGAATCATTGCTTAATGTTGGACTGATCTATTGGACCATTTATGGGGTACTATCTTGATTTTTAGCTGAACCTATTAATATATGTTGAGAGAGATGTAATTCAAAATGCCAAAAACTCTTCAATGAATCCATCTACTGTAGATAAAGGATTAAAAGTTTCTAGTCTGGTGCACAGGGAGACATACTAGAAAACAGTATGTGCACATGATGAATGACGCTGTAATCTTCTACTACTTTGCCTATGGTATACCATATATCAAGGAGTTCTACAATACAGAAAATGAGGAAAAAGAAAAAAAATAAGCTTGATGAGTGAAAGATAGAGCAAAAATGGCATAAAGAATTAGCTACCAATGTTACCGAAACATGCCTCACAACGAAAATGCCTTGGAACAACCAGGTGGGGCTTGGGTATTGAAGGGTGTTTGCCCAGACAATTGGGGTATATGCCTTAGGTGATAAGCCATGGCTTTTGTGCCCCAAAGTTTGATGTGTGTGTGCTGTAATGCATATTTATTAGGAGTACTTCACAGTCAGAAGTTTGTAGTTCATAGTGCATATGTTCACACACATTATTTGCTTCTGTAATGTGGGACCATTTGCAATTATAAACTTAGAAATTCACTTGGTCTCTTTTTGTTGCACATTCCGATCTCTCAATCCCTGGTATTTTTACTGGACCATCATTTTTCACTCCATTCCTTTTGTGATTTACATATGAACATTTTTTTCTTTTTAATTACCAAAAAAAAAGAATTGTACTTATTAGTATAAATATGCCATGTAGTGTGATTTAAGGCTTGAGATAATGTTACTATCAACATTATATTTTTGTCTTCTTGGTCAACCTTGTATGTATTTTCCACGTGTGGAAAATAATTAAAATAAGTAGTTTATAAAGTGAAAGATAGAAAGTTGTCCTTTTAGTTTTGGATGTCCTATAGATAATGATTTGATGGAGGAATTGTGTTTTTGACACCTATTTAGTAGTAATTCACTTTGTAGTGTATGTTTTATTTATCCATCAGCTATAATTCTCTGTGCTATTTTTTAAATTTAAAGCACTTAGTAATTCTTTTTTATAGCAAATTATTCATAGTTTCTATGTATTAACATTGAAATTTCAAAATTTGTGGGGCTAATGCCCTACTCGGTGCTTTAACCTTACCTCAACTGAGATAAAATGCCATGCCCAAAACCCCTAAAGATGGCTTTCAGGTGTTCTAATATTTTTTAATTCCCCTAAAGATGGCTATCAGATGTTATATCATTTTGTCTTATTAGTAATTTCTAGTCTTATGAATCAGGTTCATCCCTGCCTCTTTGTGTCAAACCTCTTTTATACGGCTCTGCCCTTTTTTGAATTGTTCTCCATTTAACTCTTTGGAAATCACTTTCTAACTCACTGCCAGAACTAGTTCTTTGGCAACTCCGTTACCTCAGAATATCCAGTTCCATTTCAAAGTAAGGGCCAGCCCTTGCCTTTTTAAAACCCTATTAGCTACATAACTGCCTTTACGCCTCAGGTCCAGATGAATCTGAGGACAGACATCTACCTAAGTTAGTCATCTCTAATGAAAGTTTTCCATGCTTTGATGCTTGGTTAACCGCAAACCTTCTTAGACAAGTATTGGTTTAGCCATGAATTGTTTCTTGGAAAATTTTTGATCAAATACTAAAAGTTAGAATTGTTTTTGGAGCATTTTACTGGACATGTTCGTGGAAGTTAAATAACCAGTGGACAACCAGAATGAGGCCAAATATGCACCTTACATTGCACGAGCATAAATTTAACTTTGATAAAACATTGTTATGATGAGTGTTGCTGAATACCTAAGACACAATAATTTTCTGTTGCTCCTAAGATGCTTTTGCCTTAAGACCTGAGCCATTGTTTGAGTCCCCAGGCCGAAGGAGCTGTCTGATTCATGTGTTTCAAGCTATGTAAGCCACTGCAGTTAGTATCAGGAATCTTATTGCAATGCTTAAAAATGAAGCTCTCTGTGGAATAGTTGATATAATATAGTCTTTAACATTTGTTAGTAGTAAATTGATGTGAACTAATGGCAAAAATAATGTAACTTCCATTATAGAAGGGCACGGAGAGTTTTTGCAGAAATGCTACTTAATTTCAGGTTTTTTGTTTCAAGCATATCTGCTTGGGACTGGTTTCTTATTGCTGCTAGATGAGATTTCTAAGTTTTCCCTTAATCTGCATTTTGACAGTTCTTGCGAGCTTCAGGATTACCTTAAGTTTACTTCCCTTTCTTGATTGTATTGGCTGCCTCGCAGAAGAAAAGAGAAAGGGTACAATGGGTGGGATAGATTTTCTAAGGCAAAATATAATAGGGAAGAGTTCAGTCATTACTGCCATTAACAAAATCACATACTAATGCTCTTCCAATGAAAATTCACAACAGTCATGGCCATTCTAATTTATTTTTGAGTTGATAATATACTTCTAGATTATATAGTATTGAACTCTTTGGTATTTACTAATTGTAATAAAATTCTTACCTTTTGAATGGTGGTGATGGCTCTAACTTCGCATAATTTGATAAAATCAACCATCATTATCAAATTCTTCTTCCACATTTGAACCCTGCATTCCAAAAATTGAAAATGTAAATTTCAATTGGAAGTAGAGAAACAATTTTAATTGTGCTAATGAAAAGAGGGCGCATTAGGGTATGGTCTGATTACTGCTTTCTAAATTGGATATTGGACTCTTAAAACATAATGAGAAGGTCATGCTCTCTGTCTCTCTCAACTGCTCTCTCCCTCCCTCTCGCTCTCTTTCTCTCATGCGCACATAATGTGTGGACCTAATTTCTTCCCTTGTACTTATATTATTTGGCTGTTGGCTGATGGATGATGGCTAGTCAAATAGTAACATTTGACAAAGCTAGACTATAAGTCTATAACAGGTTGCTTATAGTTTCTAAAAGGAGAGAAATGGTGGTTATGTTTCTTCTTACTCATTTGAAGAATTGAAAACCTGAATCTGGATATGAGAGCAGGTGGATGATAATGTTCAAAGATAGCCACCTAAAACTACATTTTGGTCCTTAGTGTTTCACATGGAAAATAGACTAGTCTTTGAATTCAGAAAGGAAGAGTTGCAATTTTTGTGCTCGGTAATTAGGATGCGGGTTAAAATGATTTTTTCTTATTTCACGCAAAATAAAAAATTTAGCCCCTAGTATTTAGAAAATTAATCACTATGGTCCTTGAAATTCTATGACCATATTACTATATTAACTAATGCTAGGATAGATAAAGGAGAGCGGAGACATTAATACAGGATTTGGAGGCAATTATAAGCATCCCACTATCATTTAATTTTTTTAATTGTAAGACAAAATTCTAATATATTAACCATGGTGCATGAAAAATCCAAACTTAAGTAAATCACTAAATAGATGAGCTATAATTAAATTATTGTAAAGAATATTAGAAATATGAATTTCTTTCAGAATGGTGCCTAAACATCACATTGTTTTTTCTATTGTCAAATAATGGATTTCCGCAACAACATTAAAATTTTAAATGTTATTATAATGCACGAAATTAGGCAATTTTTTAGCACCTCTAAAAAGCTATTCAACGATCACCTTTAAATAAAAAAATATTATAAGGGAATTTATTTTACCATAAATGGTGAAAATTGCAAAATATTTAGTTGGGTACAATAGTAAAAAGCCCATTGTGATTAAGTGAATCTTCAATTTAGTTTTGATGAAATTATAAGGGAGCGACATTGGATCATTTTCGAGTAAAAGGGATTAAATTTGTTTTTGGCAGAACAAAAGGATCATTTTGGTCCACTGCCCAAAACCATACCACAAAGAGAGATTGGGATGTCATGAACCCTTGAATTGTAAAGGTTTAACGTACAAAACAAATGAAATATATTTTGTTTGAAATTATATGCCAGTAAAACTCAACTTCTTTTCCTATTCTTTTTTCTTTTTTTGGGTTTCGATCCATAGAAGAAGCTTAAAAATTTTTCAGTTTATTTTTGTTTTGGCAAAAAGGATTGGCTTAAACTTTCGTTCTGATGCATTTTATGGAAGGATTTGAGAGTAGTCTGAAACACTTTTTTTTAAATTCTTCCAATAGATTGCACCAAACTATATGTTATCACTTGCTCCACTTAATTTTTTTTTCTATCCGAGAGTGCGCACAAGCAAGCCCTGTGCAATGGATGGATTGATAGGGCATAATTTGTAATTAATTTTATGGTTAATTTTCTTCCTTGTCCTTGCCAAATATTGTTTTAATTGTTGAAATATACTTATATTTGGTATTTGGATCTAATTACAGGAAGTGGAGTAGAAAAGTACTAAAAAAGGTGACATTCACTACAAGAAATTTGGCCTTTTGTGACAACAAAAAGTCATCACTAAAAATCAAAAAGTCGTCATTATATGAGTATAGTGACGACTTTTTCCATTGTCACATCGTTGTCACTAATTCTATGTCACAAATGGGTACGTGTGACAACCCTTTGAAAGTCGTCACTAAATCTTGTTATTTAATGACGAGGACAAAGTCGTCACTAATGGTTATCATTCTGTGACAAATTTTCTTGTCACTATTTCACATATTTTTTTTGTCATAAATGGAGCAAAAGTCGTCACAAATTTGAAGTCTACAGTGACGACTTGAACTTGTCACTATCAGTCCTAGTATTCAGTGACAGGAATAATCGTCACTTAGTGAACTTGCATAAAGGTTTTCACTGAACTTTATCTTAACAAGCTGCAATTGTTCATCATTGTCACGGCATTTCCAACAATTATAGCAAAACTCCCTTTGACAAAAAGCTTGGTGAACTTGCATGCTAGTGACAACCTTCCTTTGAAAGTTGTCACTGAGTTTTGTCTTCAAGAGTTGACATTGACCATTACAAATATAGTATTGCCATGGCATTTTCAACAATTATAGTAAAACATTCAATTTGACAAAAGGCAAAATCAACATAAAAGATATGATGCAAATTCATATATATGGTCATAACACATCTTTAAATTAATCAAAACAAAAGTGAATCACAAATGTTGGGTCCCAAATCCCACATAATCAGTTCAAGTAATAATGACCAATACATATACTTCCCAAGAGATATAGTACTAGATTTCTAAACTAAAGCATAGATTACAGCACCAATGTCAGATTTCAGTCATCTCTATCAGCATATCCAATAGTCTTCTCATGATCAATATGATGCTGGACTGCATTGAAAATAAACTATTAAATGCATTAGAGTATACTTTAATCAGAAAATATGCTATTACAACCTTACACTACTGAATTTGAATGAATAATCAACATATGCTGCAAACAGGTCAGCACTTTTAACAGCATAATCAACATATTCGAGTTTATTCTAAGAACAGGTTCGAAAAGCACAACTTTTGTCATTCCTCTTTTGCATATTGGCAGAAAAAAATCACTAATACTATACTCTTCAAATTCATATCCAACGTGACAATTGCATGGAAACTCAAATTGGGACTTTGTGCCAGGCAATTTCATTTGTTGAAATAGATAAAAGTGGGATGATTGAGATAATTTAAGACAGTAGCAGTGAAAAAGACAATTACATGATCACTTTGAACAATTCAAATAAAGCCACACGAATAATTTATTTTTCACAGTTATGAACACAACTACATACAACAAATTCCTTCTAAAAAGTTTTGCAGGAATGTTATAAATTTTGTTCCATCTCAAAATGTAGTTGAAAAGGATGCGGCATCTCATCAAGAATTTAACTAGCCAATGCTGCCATATTCAAAACTCAAAGGTGCAAAGTTTAGTAACATTTAACATTTAACCTCCAAATTGCATAGCCCACGACCCTTTGAAGTCCCAGGTGATATATCATGTGAAAAACAGATATATATTATGTAGTTTTGAAAATAATTTCAATCAAAAACATCCCTTCTAGTTTAATAGCTGCACAAGAGAACAACTAAACTAACATTTTTCTAGCTTCAGTTCTAAACCAACCATTTACAAAATTTAAATGGTTTACAAAATGAATAGCAAAAGATAGGGAATCGACTCACAGTTTTCTCTTGAAGTTTCAAGAATCTACGCAATCTTTAGAGGAAAAGACAATCTTCTTGCCAAGAGAAGGGCAACCGAAGAGGGCTAGCTTTTTCAAGTCGTTGTGTGATATCCATCTGAAAATCCAATTCACAAGATTGAGATGGAGAAGATACAAGCTAGGAAACTCAATACATTGAAAATGCTTTACTAATCTCTGTGATGTATAAAACTTGCACCAGAAGAAGCTAGAGCAAGAACTTATTAGAAGGCCAAGTAATGGTAGACTGTTTCACTCCAAATTCAGCAGAATATGTAACATACAAAGAATTACCGCGGTACTTTAGCAATCTACTCCACTCTGTAATAGTACAAATATTGAGCACAACTTAAAAAGTTACTCATTGCTTCACGTCAAGGTACCAAAAAATTTTTCCCCCTCAGTTACCACGTCACTTGATGATTTTATTGTGTTTTTGAATGCAATGACTTGTTAAAATGAAAATAGTCAAGCATAACTACAACTTGAGCACAAATGGCCATTAAATTATGTGATCTTCACATGTAGCACATAATTGAATTTGCAACGAATTGCAATGTACCCTCAATGTTCTTGCAACAATGTCCTTAACCACTCTACTTGATTTCATCTACTTGATTTGAAAATAAAAGCATGATGTCCATCCTCTTGTTTGCTTGCTAACTCACTTCCATTTACAGTTTTTCTCTTCTTGCTTTCTCAAAGATTAGTTACAAACAGGACAAAAAGGATTAATAGCAGGGCAGTAGTAGGCAAAAGCCAAAAAAATGAACGGACACAAGCTGGCAACCTAGCAACAAAATTTCATCAAAACACTTGTTGTTCACAACAAACAAGAAAAAAAAGGAACAGGGCAGTATTTCCATGTCCTCATTATAGTTCATGCATCAAAAATTGGAGCCACTACAAAGGGAAGAGGAAGATGTCAGGAAATGAAATAGGCAACCTTCTTCTCCACAAGTTTGAAGAAAGCAAGGTTCCATCAGATATCCATTCTTAAGCATTGTATAACTAATCCTAAGTTTGAGATAAAAAGTTAGAATCTTCTTTCTGTTCCCCTCTTAATAGTTAATACATTCAAGTAAGTAACCCAAAGAAAGTAGAACATTCATTAGTCCATGCCAAAAATACCATTCCTACAATTGCATTAACATGACTACAAGCAACTCACCAGGGCAAATTATAATCTAAGTACACAAGAGAAAGCATATTACTAGAAAACTTATCCGATTATTCTCATAATCAGATTGAAGAATTCAAAAAATCACATCTGATATCTAGAAATCAACCACTCGGATGAGCTATTCCAGACATGGAATCTGAAATATATCTGATGTAGCAAAACAAATTTTAAAAAAAAAAGAAATGGATATATTTGGAAATACAGAGTGGGAAGTAGGACAATGACTTGATTCTAATTTTGGTTAATCAAAGAGGAAATATACGTACGATGTTGGATGAAGCGGCGTAGTATTTAGTACTAATAGGGCTTACTGGGCAACTGACTATACTAAGGATGGTCTCCAGGCACTACAACAAAAATGGCTTTTTCTGACATGTCTATAAGGACACTTTCTATTTGTGTCATTATAGCAATCCTACCATGACACTTATTATTAATTCAATAATATATACTATAAATTCTTTTTATTTTATCTAATATAAAAATAATAATGTACCTTTAGACTATCTAGCGTGACACTTGAGAAAATGTGAGAAAAAAAAGTGACGAAAATTTTGAAATTCAAGGCAAAAAAAGTGGCAGACTCTCGTCTACTTGTCTTTTACCGTGAGAAGCAAAACAAAGCTTTTCTAAGTGTTGAACTCTCTCACAAATCACCTCTACCTCACTTTCACTCAGACGCCCACTCTTACCTCTACCTCCACCTCACTACTGCAATCTCAATCTCTCCGACGATTGAAGACCGGTGAAGTACCATGGCTCTCTGGCATGAAGACCAAGTAATTCTCCAAGTGTCTGCAGCGAAGGTTAGTTCTTTCCCTCTCCTCTCTCTCTAAAATAATTTGCAAATATTTTGGCCCTAAGCCTGTTTTTTTTTTTTTTTGAAAATTTTTACCTGCATTCTTGTTGAATCTGCATTTAGGGTGTAATTTTATGGTTATTTACATGATTAATCTTTTCATCCCTAGAAATTTATTGCCCTAATTTTTAATTGGGGGAAAAAATTGTTAAAAATTTTTGCCTTTCATCATGAATCCCCTAGATTAATTGCATCATCTGCCTCTTGGCCGGCTTGGGAAGGACTTGCTACTTCTCAACCATTTTTTGCACAAAACCCAGCTACGGCTGGACTTGGCAGGGGGAGAGTTGAACAAAAATTGACCAGCGGTTGGAAAATTTTGGTTGTTGTTGTTGGTAATGTAAAATGTTGACCATATTTTCTGCTTCTTTCCCTCATTAGACAAACCTACCCAACAAACTTAGAAAACATTAAATTAGATGCATTTTGCCACTAGTTTTTGGGGTTGATTTAGTTTATCCAGCAAGCTAATTGGAGCTTTTGTATGGGCACGCAGAATTGGAAGTTGAGTACTAAAATGGGTTGATTTTGTACTCTGTTTTATGAATTAAAGAAGTTGCTTCTGCTTTGCAGCTGCATTTTTGCTTCTACTTTGCAGGAGATTGGGTTTATTGGACTTTGTGGTTGGTATAAGAGGATGAGTGGTGTGATTATGGTTGTTGGCAAGTATGAGCTGGTAATTAATAGATGAAATTAAAGCTTCCGGGTGGGAAAAGATCATAACTTTTCTCTAGCTAATATTTAAGAAGTCCGGGTGTTCTTAGGTCTCTTGTTACTCCAACAGATCAGACGAAGGATCAGGAAAAGGAGTAAATCATCCGAGTCCTCTTTTGTATTGCAAACATCCAAGTTCGGAGACATAAAGGTTATTAGTGAAATCTCTCTCTTTCTCTCCCCCCCCCCAACACACACACACACACACACTCACTCACTTATTGCCTTTTCGGTGCATCCACTCTTTTGATATATATATGTCTCTGCTGGGAAATCCACATGCATTATCCCTCAAATCTAGCTGTTGAAAGCCATGAGAAAGCTGGGAGGAGCTTTTTTCTTCAAGAGAATTGTCTACTGTGCATGTTCTATATTTTTCATGAAATTCCGTTTTTGGCATTGTGACTTAAGACTTAGCAAGAAATTGTATGCTTCCATGGATGTGTATTTGTGTATTCATTCATGGTGGGTAATATGTAATCAAGCACCACATCGTACAGGTTTTATCAACTTGGAAATCTTGGTTAGCATCTTCACAACTTGTGAACTTGTACGTTTCGCATTTGTCTTTCTTATCGTGTATATAATACTTGGCTTCGTGAGCATATAGCAATTACTCCCAAGGTTGGTCTCCTCTTCTCATCATTACTTTTCATGGGACTAATTGGTGCTTTTGAGAAGTGAAGGTTCTTTGTACCTTGTTTCTATTAGCTACCAAGCTTTTCATTAGTGGTCGTGATTTTGAGGATCTTGTAGAATTATGCCCAATTGCGAAGTTAAATTGTATTAATGGATATATACTATACATGATTGTTGGCATACTAATTGAATAGGTTGCTGTCAGTGGGGTTTTCATTTTGTTTCACTGAGGGCCAACCCCAACCCCAACCCCAAACTTGTTTAGCTGGGAGTTGGATTTCATAGTACTTGTCATGCCATTGACTTTGCTCATCTGAGTTCATCTTGTGAGGAAAATAAAATGTTCTGGGTAGTTAGTTCCTACAGTCTGGGCATTTAGTTTTGTTCTACAGCTTAATGCAGAAATGTGGTGGTTCTTTTCTGAGTCTCATTTACTGGCAAAATGTGCTTAAGAAATTATATGCTTTGATTTTTTCTGAATTTTTATTTGGGGATGTTTAAAAACGAAAGGTAAGAGAATTTGAATGGGGAAGAATACAATTTACAGGGCAAATTTATGCAATAATTTTACGTGTAACATTTAAATGATGTTTTAGGAGAATTAACTTTGTTATAGTCAGCAAATTGCTGGATTTCTCCAAATACAAAAATTTACAGTATTTGATATGTTTACTTACGATATAGTCTAGATGTGCCTCGGTGCTTCCTCCAAATTTGCATGTTTAGACCAATTTGCTTCTGCTTATGATTGAAGTGGACATTTCTTTGCATTCAGAAGCGACGTTGCTTTAGATGCATGTCAGTATGCTGCGCGTTGACTAACTTGTCGCATTCAGTGTTTGGATAGGTGGGAGTATATTGGCGTCACTTGGTTCCTTTCAGCAAATGTGGTTTTCAAAATCTGAGTAAGCTTTTACATCCACTTTACCTTTCAATATTCAACTTTTCTCCTTTTTTCCTCCCCATTTTCAGTCTGTTTTATCTCTCGATTAACAGGTTTGAGGAACATGGAGCTTCTAATGTTCAAAGAAAATGCCCGTAAAGTACTTTACTGGTGCGGACAATTATCACATTAGACAGAAATTCATGGATTTGACTTCACTTTGATTAGTTCACTGACAGTATGGGTTGCTCGGTTTTAATATCCTGCTTTATAGGCGCCCAAACAATGTACTATATATATATATATATATATATATACTGTACCTCTCGCGGATCGTTGCTAATGTTGTACAATTATGTTACCTGACTTTTAGTTCAGCAAATTATACTTGTTAGGGAATTTTTCAAGTTTGTATTTGTTACTAACTTTTAGTTCAAAAAATTATATTTGAGCATTGACTTTTGCTTTTAGATTACTATATGCATTCTGTTCTTTGGGATAATTTTACATGTCCTTTGGGTTTTTTGACTGACGGAATGTATAGCAAGGAGCACTACCTGCAGGTTACTTCTATATCAAAAAAAAAAAAACTTCTGGCAATTAAAAGTGTCAGCATAACTCCGTTAAAAAAAACTCCTACTTATTACTGATTATAGCTATCCTGACACTTTCGATTATCAAGAAAAGGAATTTTCGTTGGCAGATGAGATGTTATAACAACACAGTTTTCCTGACACATTTGAATACTACATACCTATCCCTACATTGGAAGGGACGACACTCGTCCTAGGTGTGAGGAAAAGTAAAGTGTCAGATTATATTATCTATACTGACACCTTTAAATGCCGTTAAAGGGCATTTTTGTTGTAGTGAGGTGCGAGTAATGGTCCTCCCCTTCTGCTTCCACATCTACTACAAAGCGCCTAACCCTTTGCAATACGCTTTCCCTTTTCTTCTTCTGCTTGCAACAGCTTCTTTTCCGCTAACGACTGCTTCACAATTCATTTTCCAAAAATGAAGACTGACCTCCTCATCCATCTAAACTCCACAATTTATAAGTATTTGGTGTTTCGTAATTTGAATCTCACTCTGTAACTAACATACGTACCAAAACAAAACAAAGAGCTACAGATGCATACATACACAAATATACTCTCTGCCCATATGTTGAGTTTAGGAGGGGAAAAAAAATTAATCCCAGAAACGTCTAGTTTCAGAACTCAAACAAATATTAAATTACGATCGATGCCTGGAATGGAAGTATCTATATGTAACCATGAAGATGATATGTTCATAACCTCACAAGCCGCCTTTCGTAAGTCCTCAGGAACTCGATGCCGTCGTTCGTAAGATACCAGTAGTAATGCATCCAAGCAAAGGTTTCCCGGACGTACTCCTTGGACTTGAAGCTCTGCATCAGCTTAATCACCTGCAAGTTTGGGACATCGATCTCGGGATGCTTCGCCAAATTAAAATCTTTCTTCGCATAGAAAACTCCCTCTTGGAACAGGTACTTGGAGATCTCTCTCCTGTTCTTCTCTGGAATTATCATGGCTGCTGTTGAGAATTGGGAAGATAGAGGAGAAGGAGCACGACGACGACGGAGAGAGAGGCAGAGAGATAACAAATTGAACACTAGGCGGCCTCCGGTGACCCGATTGTGCAGCAGCTCCTCCTCCTGATTATCCTTGCCAAACTGCTCAGCTGCAAACTTGATAAAATCTCTAGCATAACTATTCTCAAAACAAGTAATATCAAGCCTATTCCTGGGCAAGAAATACGAATCCTTAAAGTATTCTTTATTGTATACGAATCCTCAAGATTTACCTCAATCGACCTACATTTGATAGAAAATATCGAAATTAGATGGAAAAATTTGAGATTATTTACCTCAAATTATGCGGTGACAACCTTAGCTCTTGTTTTTCTCAAGATTCAGTCTTCTAACTCTGGCTTTCCCCCAAAATTCATGGTCATTTTTCTGTGTTCTTGCCAGCGAGCAAGTGCTGCACCGATCTAGGGATTTTTGCTATCTGCAACTCCACAAAATCTGCACAAATCTTTTGGGTAGCTCAAATTAGGGATGAAAATGGTGGCTCAAAGTGATTTTTTGGATAATTTCAGCAAGATGGCAGTGGAGAGAAGAAGAAGATGACAGTGTCCAAAACTGGCAAGAAGAGGGAAAGAAAGTTTTGTCCGAAATTTTTGCAAGTGTTGTGAGTGTTTTTATCAAACAACAAAGCCAAAACGATGTCGTTTCTGCTTCTTTTGTTCATCCGCCTATACTTCTTCAATTTTCAGCTTCCCGCTTCCATTTTAGCTAAGACCAAAAAGTAACACTTTCATCCTCTTTTGTACGGCTAATTGATCAAATTATTGTTCAAAAAAAAATCGCAACAATAAGGTTATTATTTTGAGCTTTTTTACTTCACAAGTTGTATCTGGAACTTTATTTGTTACATTAAAACTTTGAAAATTTAGTGTTTTTGGATAATTTTTGGAAAATTTAGTGTTTTTGAAAATTAGTGTTTTTGGAATATTTAGTGTCTTATTAATAATATGTTTATGATTCAAAAAAAATCTTTTAATGCAAATATTTTTGGTATTAATTTAATAATTTTATTAATTATGTACGAAATTGTGGTCTGACAAGACCTAACAAGCTGTTTAGTTGATCAATTAACCAAAATAGTTTGCTAATACATGCATGAAACACTAAATATATTTGTACAAATACCGATTTATAAACCATAAATAATGTGACTAATGTAATTAATAATAAACTCCAGCCATGCGATTGTCAAGATTTTAGTTAATTTCATGTTGAATTTTATTGTTCTTTGCCATTATTTTCACACTATGCTAGTCAATAATTTCCATGTGTTGTCAAGACAATTAGATAGGGAATCCATGATATTTTTTAACCTTAGCTAAGTTCGGTACAAGTTATTAGCTAAGTTTGGAACAATTATAAAAATATGTATATATATTTTATTAAAATATCTTTCTCATTTTGCTAATGAAAAACATCAACTAAAGTGTAAAGGATAGGGTGCCATAATAGAATTAATGAAATCGATTTATCACATACGAGGCTAAATTGTAAAAGATAAGGTGTCATGATTGAGTTAATGGAATCAGTTTATTACATATGGGGCTAAAATGTAAAATTTAGGGTGTCATAATAAGATTAATAAAATTTATTTATCACATATAAGCCACATTGAAAAAATTAGGGTGGCATAGTAGAAATAATGAAAGTGAGTTAGGAACAAGCACTTTAAAAATATGTTTATATTCAAAAAAAGATATTTTAATGCAAATATTTTTTGTATCAATTTAATAATTTTATCAATTATGCATGAATTGTGGTCTGACGAGACCAAACAATTTGTTTAGTTGATCAAATAACCAAAATAGTTTACTAATACATGCATGAAACACGAAATCTATTTGATACATGTACTGATTCATAAACCATAAACAATTTGATTATTGTAAATTGTAATCCATAACAAACTCTAGTCATGGAATTGTCAAGATTTTTACTTAATTTCATATTAAATTTTATTATTCACTTCCATTATTTTCACACTATGTTAATCAGTAATTTTCCATATGTTGTCAAGAGAACTAAATAAAGTATTCATGATATTTTTTAACTTTATAACAAGGTATTAGCTATGTTTGGAATAATTAAAAAATACGTAAACGTTGTTTTTTACAATACATTCCTCATTTTGCTAATGATAAACACAACCTAAAGTGTAAAAGCATAGGGTGCCATAATAGAATTAATAAAACTTTTCTTTATCACATACGAGGCTAAATTGTAAAAGATAAGGTGTCATGGTAGAGTTAATGAGATTAGTTTACCAAATACGGGGCTAAAATGTAAAAGTTCGGGTGTCATAACATAATTAATTAAATTTGTTTGCAGCGTATGGGCCATATAGAATAAATTAGGGTGGTATATGGGGTTAAAATGTAAAAGTTAGGGTGTCATAGTAGAATTAATAAAATTTATTTACAACACATGGGCCATATTGAAAAAATTAAGGTGGTATATGGGGTCAAAATGTAAAAGTTAGGGTGTCCTAGTAGAATTAATAAAATTTATTTACAACACATGGGCCATATTGAAAAAATTAAGGTGGTATATGGGGTTAAAATGTAAAAGTTAGGGTGTCATAGCAAAATTAATAAAATTTATTTACAACACATATTAAATTTATTTACAACACATGGGCCATATTGAAAAAATTAAGGTGGTATATGGGGTCAAAATGTAAAAGTTAGGGTGTCATAGTAGAATTAATAAAACTTATTTACAACATATGGGCCATATTGAAAATATTAGGGTGACATAGTAGAATTAGTGAAAGTGAGTGGGAATAAATGCTTTGGACAGTGACGACTAGTTGTTGTCACTAATTTAGAACTGGCAACCATATTGTGACGATATTTTAAGTTGTCACTGTAGGACGAGTTTCAGTGACAACATGTTTTCCAGTCGTCACAATGGTGATCTCCCGCCACACTGGATAGTTGCGTGCCATCTGTATTGTGACGACTTATCCCATGTTGTCACTGTTGATGGGTGAACCCACGATCAAGTATGACGACATTAAAAGTCGTCACTAAAGTTTTCAATTGTGACAACTTTCTCTCTTGTCGCAGAGAATGTTGCCACAAAAGGCCAAATTTCTTGTAGTGATTTTGAGAATCCTTGCAATCCGGCTCCCAGAGTGCTAGAACAATGCCTTTCCTTCGTGACTGTACTAGCATTAGGAAACAAGAAAGAAGGAAACTTCAGTAGTTGCCTTATCTCTTTGTTTTCCTTATTTAGTGGAAAAACCAATGAGATGAGGGACTAGTCATTGTTTAGATTAGGGAGATTCTTCTATTATTCGTCTTTGTCCCGAGGCCGCAAGACAGGAGATAATTCCTTCTTCGTCACTTTACTTTTCTTGTGTGAAACATATTAGATTGTTTTAAGAACAAAGTTTGATATTCATGAATTCTAATAATTCGCGTGGAAATTTCTTTATGAGGCGTGGCTAAGTTCGTCATCTAGTGGAAGGTCAACTTGAAAACTCGATTCCAAACATCTGTGAGATCGAATTATTTTACTTATTTCTTTTATTCATTGGTATTTGTACGTTTTCTAGTTTAACTTCTTATGATTGTCTTGTTATTTGAATGTCAAGGGCCTGATATTCAAATTAACCTAATAATCTACTGTCAGATTAATTGATTGAATCCGTAATTGTTCAATTGATTAATACCAGTGGCAACTAGCGTGATTGGTTCCATGTTAGGGAAACACATGATCTAATTTAAACAAACCCTCGTAGCAATCTAGAAATAGTTATTTAAATCCTACGGTCGTACCTAATAGTTAGGGTTGAGCTTTTCTAATTCTTAATGCAATCTAGAAATTAAATCCTACGGTCGTACCTATGGTTATTTTTTGGTTAGAGAAATAGTTAATGGTCGTACCTTGACTATCGAAAAAGTAAGGAAAGGCTGATTGTTTATCGCGTATATGACAACTATAACCAATCTATTAATGAGTAATTGAATTATTTTTGCATCGATGATCAGTTGAATGAACCGTTTCTTAAAAATTGCAATTTTGGCTAGAGTCGTATTGGTTATTAATTAATTCTTGTTTATTTCTATTAGTTGTTTCATTAGTTAGTTAATTAGTTATTTTATATTCTCCAAAAATTCCCCATACTTCGGACACTGGAAAAAATGAATTATCCCTAATCCCTGTGGATTCGACCCTACTCACCGCTATATACAAAATTTATATTTTTCTTGAATAGGTAATTATTACTGTAC